>NC_090769.1:23563775-23573775 GCF_036898095.1 Palaemon carinicauda
ATATATATATATATATATATAGAAGGTGCATAACCACGCCCATTACAATGAAATAGATAATGCAACAATGAAAGCACTGGTATAGCATTTAACATAATGGCCTTCCATGGCCTTTTCACATTGCACTATGAGAGTGCGGGAAAACTGCTGAGTCAACACCATTTCGGGCCAAAAAGATTCCCACGTTTGCGACAAGCTCCTCGTAGGTCGCAAAAACTGAAAATGTGACTTTTCGATGCGCGAGAGCGCTGAGTTGCTCGCGTGCAAAAAGGGTGTTTGTTCTATTAAGTGTAGCTAAATTAAATAATCCGTTTAGTGGTTCTTTGCAGTGTTGGCAACCATTAACTAATGTTTAATGCCTTTCAACCATTTACTAATGTTTAATGCCTTCCAACCATTTACTAATGTTTAATGCCTTTCAACCATTTACTAATGTTTAATGCCTTCCAACCATTTACTAATGTTTAATGCCTTCCAACCATTTACCAATGTTTAATGCCTTTTAACCATTTACTAATGTTTAATGCCTTTCAATCATTTACTAATGTTTAATACCTTCCAACCATTTACTAATGTTTAATGCCTTTTAACCATTTACTAATGTTTAATGCCTTTCAACCATTTACTAATGTTTAATGCCTTTCAACCATTTAGTAATGTTTAATGCCTTTCAACCATTTAGTAATGTTTAATGCCCTTTCAACCATTTACTAATGTTTAATGCCTTTCAGCCATTTACTAATGTTTAATGCCTTTCAAACTTTTACTAATGTTTAATGCCTTCCAACCATTTACTAATGTTTAATGCCTTTCAACCATTTACTAATTTTTAATGCCTTTTAACTATTTACTAATGTTTAATGCCTTTCAACCATTAACTAATGTTTAATGCCTTCCAACCATTTACTAATGTTTAACGCCTTTCAACCATTTACTAATGTTTAATGCCTTTCAACCATTTACTAATGTTTAATGCCTTTCAACCATTTACTAATGTTTAATGCCTTTCAACCATTTAGTAATGTTTAATGCCTTTTAACCATTTACTAATGTTTAATGCCTTTCAACCATTTATTAATGTTTAATGACTTTCAACCATTTAGTAATGTTTAATGCCTTTCAACCATTTAGTAATGTTTAATGCCTTTCAACCATTTACTAATGTTTAATGCCTTCCAACCAGTTACTAATGTTTAATGCCTTCCAACCATTAACTAATGTTTAATGCCTTTCAACCATTTACTAATGTTTAATGACTTTCAACCATTTACTAATGTTGAATGCCCTTTCAACCATTAACTAATGTTTAAAGCCTTTCAACCAGTTACTAATGTTTAATGCCTTCCAACCATTTACTCATGTTTAACGCCTTTCAACCCTTCACTAATGTTTAATGACTTTCAACCATTTACTAATGTTTAATGCCTTTCAACCATTTACTAATGTTTAATGCCTTCCAACCATTTACTCATGTTTAATGCCTTCCAACCATTTACTCATGTTTAATGCCTTCCAACCATTTACTCATGTTTAATGCCTTCCAACCATTTACTAATGTTTAATGCCTTTCAACCATTTACTAATGTTTAATGCCTTTCAACCATTTACCAATGTTTAATGCCTTTCAACCATTTAGTAATGTTTAATGCCTTTCAACCATTTAGTAATGTTTAATGCCTTTTAACCATTTACTAATGTTAATGCCTTTCAACCATTTACTAATGTTTAATGCCTTTCAACCATTTACTAATGTTTAATGACTTTCAACCAGTTACTAATGTTTAATGCCTTTCAACCATTTACTAATGTTTTAATGCCTTCCAACCATTAACTAAAGTTTAATGCCTTCCAACCATTTACTCATGTTTAACGCCTTTCAACCATTTACTAATGTTTAATGCCTTTCAACCATTTAGTAATGTTTAATGCCTTTCAACCATTTAGTAATGTTTAATGCCTTTCAACCATTTAGTAATGTTTAATGCCTTTCAACCATTTAGTAATGTTTAATGCCTTTCAACCATTTAGTAATGTTTAATGCCTTTCAACCAGTTACTAATGTTTTAATGCCTTTCAACCATTTACTAATTTTTAATACCTTTCTAATTACTTTGATGATGATCTCCTTTGGATAATGCCTTCCAACCATTAACTAATATTATTTCCTTTCGAACTACTTTGATAATAATCCTCTTTGGGAAATTAAGAGTTTGCAGTATCGTTCCAAAAGATAATTAGAGGGGCACTCAGTAGAGCGCAAACCTCCGCCGCGGCAGGTTATTTCTTGACCTTTTGGATAGATTCTTAAAGTTTTTCTTGGCAATGACCTTGACCTTTGACCTTCCAAAATTTAAACATTTCCAACTATTTATATACAAGTTTAAAATCCCATCAAGTTTCATTACTTTACAGTTATAATTGTGGCCGTATGGTTGGTGACCAGAATTTGACCTTTTCCTTGACCTTGACTTTGGATTCGACCTTGACCTTCGAACGTAACATGTATTAATTGGTGTTGATTTTCATACACTCAAATATAAACCAAGTTTAAAGTATATGTGACAACGATGTCCAAACTTTTGGCTAATTACCTTACTTGGACATTTTGCTTGACCGTGACCTTCACCTTTGACCTTGACCTTCCAAAAATTTATAATTTTCAGATTTTTACATAAAAGTTAATCCCTGTAAGCTTCATTACTCTACTATTAAAATTGGGGTTAGGAAGGTGTTCACAAATAAACACACACACACACGCACACAAACAGGATGTAAAACATAACCTCCTTCCAACTTCGTTGGCTGAGGTAGTTAGTACGTCTACAGATATTTTCGATGGCTATTTTTCATAGCTTTCAAAGTGGTGAATAAATATTCTATTTCAGGCAAGATGGATTTTACTAATTCAATAATAATAATAATAATAATAATAATAATAATAATAATAATAATAATAATAATAATAATAATAAGTTATAGTAGTAGTAGTAGTAGTAGTAGTAGTAGTAGTAGTAGTAATTATAATAATAATAATAATAATAATAGTAATAATAATAATGATAATAATAATAATAATAATAATAATTATAATAATAATAATTATATTAATAATTATTATTATAATTATTATTATTATTATTATTATTATTATTATCATTATTAATATAATTGTAATAATAATAATAATAATAATAATAATAATAATAATAATAATCTCCTATATAATAAAGAGCAAGTGTCTAGCTAATAACATGCTATAAAACCCAGAAAGTTCAAGCCTAGAAGCACTGAAGAAATTATTGTGATGGACAAAAAATGTGAATAAAAGAAGGTTTCGTAATAAACCTTCTAGCTATGTTTTTTTTTTTTTTTATCAACTTTTCCCAAGCTCTTGTTTAATTATAATTTATCATTTTGAGTATTTGTCTTGTATTATTATTATTATTATTATTATTATTATTATTATTATTATTATCATTTTCATTATTATTATTATTAGTATTATCATTATCATCTATCATTATTATTATTATTATTATTATTATTATTATTATTGTTATTATTATTATTTACCAGCATTCTTCCCGGCTTTGTTATTATAATTTATCGTTGCATATTTGCACATTATTATTATTATTATTATTATTATTATTATTATTATTATTATTATTATTATTATTGTTGTTTTTATTATTATTATTATTATTATTATTGTTATTATTATTATTATTATTATTATTATTAGTAGTAGTAGTAGTAGTAGTAGTAGTAGTATGAAGAAACTAATACATTCATCAATAATAGGGGAATGAAAATAAATATACAATATAGTATTCAAGTTCTATTATCTCATTTATAATGGATTCATTACTGACGATCATAAGATTAAAAATATCAAACCCTTTTCATACCCCTATTAATGTCTTCGCTCTTATCATCCTTTTAAATACCCTGAAAATTGTAATAAAGAAAAATTTCACGGTTTTTCCATTTACTCTTTAAATCTCTAACAGTCTCTTAACTTTTTTTTTTTTTTTTTTTTTTTTTTGGCTGTCCAGTATATACATTTAGTCTCTCTTGTGCAGTTGTCTTTTCTGAAGGGCTGATTAGATCTCATATTCCCCCATCCACCCCCCACCCCCCACACCCCAAAGGCCTCAGTCCCCTACCCCCCCCCCCCACATTCTCCAAAGAGCCCTTACATGAATATATAACATTTGATTGTTATCGTCCTTCTGAAATAGCTGTTATAGCTGAGTCTTTTAACCTTCATGAATTTCTCTGGAACGTCGCTTCCAGGCGAAAGTCTGGGGTTGAGAGAGAGAGAGAGAGAGAGAGAGAGAGAGAGAGAGAGAGAGAGCGAGCATGTGCGACGGTGTTAAGTAGAATTATAGAGAGCGGAGCTTAATGATAGTTACAGATAAGATAGAGAGAGAGAGAGAGAGAGAGAGAGAGAGAGAGAGAGAGAGAGAGGGGAGAGAGAGAGAGAGAGAGAGGATATAGCTTGTATATATATATATATATATATATATATAAATATGACCTAGCTTCCTGGCCAAATAGGCACCCTTATTACGTTTTTACTTTATCAGCCCGAAGCAATAAACACATTATATGACAATACAAACTCTCAGACGAGTTCTGGTTCTCACGAGAAGCTGCCTTCTCACACCCTCGTCATCTTCAGAAATAATACATATACTAAAATCCAGCAATTTTTTTATCTATGGGAGATTATACGTTCTAATAAATTAACATACACTATGACCACGTTCCAATAAAGTGACGTACCATATGACGTTATATTTATTCTAGATATAGTGTTGATATTAGAATATATTTGATTTGTTGTCCGGAGTGGGCTTTGAAATTATTCCCTCTCCTTGCACCTGGAACCCGGAGGTGATGTTTACATCCACCTCCCCCCCCCCTCCCCCGGCCGTTTTCCAATGTTTTGATTATGGAGACACCAAACTCAGGCAGGTCTATATACATACATGCACTCAAATTTACAGACACAGAAACGGAGAAAGACAGGTGTGTATGAATATACCCACATTTGCTCAAATATAAAAATGGAGAATGACAGGTGTATATACATACATGCACTCAAATTTACAGCAACACAGAAATGGAGAAAGACAGGTGTGTGTACATATACTCACATTTACTGACACATAGGAAGGGAGAAAGACAGGTGTATATACATACATGCACTCTAATTTACAGACACAGAAAGGGAGAAAGACAGGTGTGTATACATACACTCAAATTTACATCCGTACAGAAATGAATAGAAACCAGTGTATGTACATATATGCAATCACATTCACACACACACAAATAAAGACAGGTATATGTACATACTTACATTTACATGCACACAGAAATGAATAAAGACCGGTGTGTGTACATACATGCACACATTTACACACCCAGAATCGAGTAAGACAGGTGTTTATACATACATGCACTCACATTTACACACACAGATATGGAGAAAGACAGGTGTATAGACACCCATACATTTACATTTACAGAAAAATGAATACAGACAGGTGTATATTCATACATGCACTCACATTTACACACACATAAATGGAGAAAGACAGGTATATATACTTGTATACACTCCTATTTACACGCAGATACAGAAAGGCAGAAAGAATATTACTGGTTATGATTTTTATATTTGAAGTTCCGTCTCTACTTTTTGTTATACCGAATAACGTGTTCTGTTTTTTAGTTCCTCTTTGGTCGAAGACATCCTGCAGTTTCATTCTGCATGAAGTAATCAATACCTTGTTTCTAACGATTGCATGATAATTGTGTTCGTTAAGCCTCTATCTAGGGGGGGCCTTGATGTGTATAATAATCCATTTTTTATGCATTAAATTTTTATTTCTAATTTTTTTTCTTTAAACAGAGTAAGATATTCATATAACTGATTGGGTGAGAAAGTCAGTCTCTCTCTCTCTCTCTCTCTCTCTCTCTCTCTCTCTCTCTCTCTCTCTCTCTCTCTCTCTCTCTCTTTCATGTTTTTTTCTGGATTTATAAAAACTAAAAATATTTTGATTTGTAATTACAATTTCTTACATATTTGCTTCTTGTTGACTGAGATTATCAGATTTTAAATGTTGAATTTTGTATTTTTTCTTGTTTTTGTATTTTTTTTTTTTAGATTTTTCTCAATTCTAACGACAATGTCCGAGTTATAATATTTGATATGACCCTAGAAAATTTATATTGCCGCCTAATCTTAATTATATCAAATTAAACCCTGTTCATTTTAGAATTACTTTTAATCCTCAGACTCCATTTTATCTTAGTGCATCTTTCCGAGCCTCCAGCGTTTCATTCCGCCTCTGTTGAACAAGAATGAGAAAAGTTTCCACTTTTTTTGTTATCCATCCTTACAGAAGTGCAAAAGCACGCATGGCTAACCACGTTTACGCCGTAAACCCCTTTTTTTTTGGTGCCCAGAGCCGTAGAGAGGCTGCTAGGTGAATTATTATTATTATTATTATTATTATTATTATTATTATTATTATTATTATTATTATTATTACTTGCTAAGCTAGAGCCCTATAGTCCATTTCTTTTAGCGAGGCAGATTTGCACCGACTCGCAACAGTGCCCTTTTAGCTCGGAGAATTTTCCTGAGCACTGATTGGTTAGAATTATCTTGTCCAACCAATCAGCGATCAGGAAACTTTTCCG
Organism: Palaemon carinicauda; assembly: GCF_036898095.1. Classification (NCBI taxonomy): domain Eukaryota; kingdom Metazoa; phylum Arthropoda; class Malacostraca; order Decapoda; family Palaemonidae; genus Palaemon; species Palaemon carinicauda. The sequence continues at coordinate 23,570,496 of NC_090769.1, forward strand.
GGCTAAAAGGGCACCGCTGCGAGTCGGTGTAAATATGCCTCGCTAAAAGAAATTGACTATAGTTGGAAAAGCAGGATGCTTTAAGTCCCAAAGCTCCAATAGGGAAAAATAGCCCAGTGAGGAAAGGCAATAAGGAAAAACTACAAGAAATTTAAGAACAATAATAACATTAAAATAAATCTCTCATATATAAACTATAAAATCTTTAGAATAACATGAGTATAACAACTTCAAAATAACAAGCTACAACCCTAATTGGAAAAGCAGGATGCTATAAGTCCCAGAGCTCCAACAGGGGAAAAAAATAGCCCAATGAGGAAAGGAAGTCAGGAAACTACAAGAAATTTAAGAATAATTATAACATTAAAATAAATTATTCTTATATAAACTATAAAATCTTTAGAATAACAAGCTACAACCCTAATTGGAAAAGCAGGATTCTTTAAGCACAAGAGCTCCAACAGGGAAAAAAATAGCCCATTGAAGAAAAGAAGTAAGGAAAAACTACAAGAAATTTAAGAACAATAATAACATTAAAATAAACCTTTTCATATATAAACTATAAAAGCTTATTCTTGAAAATAAAAAGAGGATAAAAACGTCAAAATAGCAAGAGGAAAAGAAACAATATAGAATAGTGCTCCACCGTTCTGTGTCGTAGCCTTAAAGGCCAAAGACCAGGCTAACGAGAGGGTTATTCAAAGTGACAGCTATACCTCCTAACTTGAATTCCTTCCACGTTCCCGGAATCCGGATCTGCGGTTCTGTGTCCTGCAATAGGACGGAGTGCGCGAGGCTTTATATTCTTATTACTAGATGTAAATTCTTAATACTTTTTTAATTTGCTTTTTATAATTTAATCAACATTATTATTATTATTATTATTATTATTATTATTATTATTATTATTATTATTGGTTTTGTAGATGTCGAAGCTTTATATTCTTATTACTAGATGTAAATTCTTAATATTTTCTTAATTTGCTTTTTATATTTTAATCAACATTATTATTATTATTATTATTATTATTATTATTATTATTATTATTATTATTATTATTATTATTATTATTATTATTGGTTTTGTTGATGTTGAAGTTTTATACTTTTATTATTAGATGAAAATTCTTCATACTTTTTAATTTGTTTTTTATATTTTAATCAACATTTATTATTTATTATTATTATTATTATTATTATTATTATTATTATTATTATTATTATTATTGTTGTTGTTGTTGTTGTTGTTGTTGTTGTTGTTGTTGTTGTTGTTGTTGTTGTTGTTGATATCGAAGCTTTATATTTTTATTACTAGATGTAAATTTTTAATACTTTTTTAATTTGCAGTTTATATTTTAATTAACATTATTATTATTATTATTATTATTATTATTATTATTATTGTCATTATTGTTATTATTGTTTGTTATTATTGTTATTATTATTATTGTTGTTATTTTTATTGTTATTGTTATTGTTATTATTGGTTTTGTTGATGTCGAAGCTTTATATTCTTATTACTAGATGTAAATTCTTAATACTTTTTTAATTTACTTTTTATATTTTAATCAACATTATTATTATTATTATTATTATTATTATTATTATTATTATTATTATTATTATTATTATTATTGGCTTTGCTAATGTTGTTGTTGTTTTATTGTTTTTATTATTTTTATTATTATTATCGTCGTTATCGTTATCGTTATCGTTATCGTTATCGTTATCGTTATCGTTATTGGTATTATTATTATTATTAATGTGTCCAGAATGTACTGACATTAAAGTAGATTCTCTATAAGAGGCAAGCTCTCAGAGCACCGAATATTTTAGCGGAAAACAAAACCCCTAAAAAATATTCGCCAATAAAAGATAACATTTGATGACTGCCTTAAACACACATTACTTTTCCTTTTATAGGAAGGGCCGCCTACCACTCGAGCCTGCAGTTATAGAATATTTAAATCAGCTCCCGGGATGGCTACGGTAGAATCAGTTACAAGCGAATAAAACAACCTATAAAAAACCACCCATCGCCAAAGATTTGATGAGCTTGATACGAAAATAATCATCTTTCTCGACCACAGCGGCTCTGCGAAAGTGGAGTTTCCAACAATTTGTCTCTCCGCGGGAGACCGCTGGCGAAGATAGCCAAAAAAAAAAAAAAAAAAAAAAAAAAAAAAAAAACACAGTTGGATCCTAGCTTTATCTACCGTTTGAGTCCAATGAGTTTTATAATCCATATTTGCTGATTATATTACTACTTGGATTTTGAATAAATTTATTTTTTGTCTTTGATAAGTGATTATACTCCAGCCACGAGTCATTATGGTGGTACATGGCCTAACTTCTTCATTTTATGTGTAGGATTCTACATAATTACTGTTTATATATACTGTACATACATACGTAATGTTGTTATGAAGAACTATATTGTGAAGTATTCGGTTTATTGAGATTTATAATGGCTATATCTGCTAGTGGAATAAAACTTTCAAGGAGTAGAAAGAAACAGTTATATGATATTGTGATATACTATACATTTCTACTCCTTTCTAAGTGGACGTCGTGAAAGGGTCTGAATATCACCACGATCAGCAAAGCTGTACTAGTCAGGAACACCCATACTAGGTTGGTTTGCTTCTAGGGATCAGACGAAAATTTACCACAACCACCAATCCGCACTGGCCAGCGTGGTGGTGAAAACTGGGAAAACTTGGATTCGAGTTCGCTCAGGCTCGTTAGTTCCCTTTGGTCACTGCAACCTCACCATCCTTGCTAGCTAAGGATGGGCCATTTGGGGGAGCCTACAGGTCTATCTGCTGAGTCATCAGCAGCCATTGTCTGGCCCTCCTTGTTCCTAGCTTGGGTGGAGAGGGGGCTTCGGTGCTGATCATATGTATATATGGTCAGTCTCTAAGTCATTTTCCTGCTTGATAGGGCTATGTCACTGTTCCTTGCCTCTGCCATTCATAAGTGGCCTTTACGCCTTTAAACCTTTAATCCATAGACATGAATTGATACATATGTCTGAGGCGGTTGTCCTGCAGTGGACTAAACCGGGCTGTATTTATTGTTGTCTTTTGTTGTATATGATATATATGCATACTTACATATATACGTAATTGCATACATGTATGTCTTCTGATTCATAACTTTTAATTTTGTCGACGTATGCAATTTTCTCTCTTAAAAGGAAAATCAATCAGATTAATTTGTCTATTAGAAAATTAATTGAATTTATCATAAATAGCAGAGCCAATAGTTTTTCATCGAA
>NC_090769.1:23575463-23587963 GCF_036898095.1 Palaemon carinicauda
GAGTAGAAATATTTGAAAAATGTTGTTTCACTTTCTCTCTTACTAGATCACGCTCAAAACCTTTATCATTTCAAAATTTAATTTCGGTTTCTGTACAAGATTTTTTTCTATATAGCCAATCTCTCTGTAAAACTAATAGATATATCATAAGACTTTGTGGTCATGATTATAGCAATTATATATGGGATTCTCCTAATAAAAAGTTAGAAATAAATATTTGCAGTTCATGGTTTAATATTATTATTATTATTATTATTATTATTATTATTATTATTATTATTATCATTATTATTATCATTATTATTATCATTATTATTATTATTACTATTATTACTATTATTATTATTATTATTATTATTTTTTATTATTTATTGTTATTATTATTATTATTATTATTATCATTATTATTATTATTATTATTATTATTATTATTATTATTATTATTATTATTATTATTATTACTTGCTAAACTATAACCCTAGTTGGTAAAGCAGAATGCTAGAAGCCCAGAGGGGGCCAACCGGGAAAAAAACGCAGTGAGGAAAGGAAACAAGGAAAAATACAATATTTTAGGAACAGTAACATCAAAATAAATATTCCCTAAATAAACTTTAAAAACTTTAGAAAAACACGAGGAAGAGAAATGAAATAGAATAGCGTGCCCTAGTGTACCTTCAGGCAAGAGAACTCTAACCTAAGGCAGTGGAAGACCATGGTACAAAGGCTATGGCATTACCCAAAACAAATCCTTATAATGATCATTGTAATTATATGTGATTTTTCTCATAAACGGTTCAAAATAAATATTTAAGGCTCATTTTTTTTTCTATTTTACTTCAGAATATAATCTGACATTGTGAAAACAATATTTGAATACTGTTTGAATGTTAAAGTTGAAAGATGCCATCTCTTAATTTTTCTCATCACACTTAACACTTCTTGATACCAAAACTATACAAGATGGAACGTGATAAAAATTTTCTATCATATAACTGATTGAATTCACATTCCATTAATATATAATGACCGCCTTGTGTAAGAATTCAAATTTTTGCAGCTCCTTAAACAGACCTTAAGAACGTTCCAAACATCCCGTTTAAAAATCGTGTTCATAATTTTCGACGGTTGACGACAATGGCCCAAACTTCTGCATCATTCATGAGATAAGCCAGCCTCTTACCCCCTCTCCTAGCCCCCCCTCTACGTCAGATTCAAACAGCCCGTCACATCCGTCAGTACCGAAGTATATGTCGTATCACTTGGCCCGATTAGGCCAGGTTTTACGTATGATAAATAGAGACGGTTTATCTTAAACTATCGTGTTGTACATCGATCAGAGTCCTCATGACTTTTATTCCTATTTGGATTGGGCTGAAGTAGGACGATGATAGAAGACACAATCTCTCTCTCTCTCTCTCTCCTCTCTCTCTCTCTCTCTCTCCTCTCTCTCTCTCTCTCTCTCTCTCTCTGAAGATGGAGATGGAGATGGAGATTTTACATTAGGGTTAATATTTGGGATTACTCATGAAGCGATATTTTTCTAAGACACTCTCTCTCTCTCTCTCTCTCTCTCTCTCGTCTCTCTCTCCTCTCTCTCTCTCTCTCTCCTCTCTCTCTCTCTCTCTCTCTCTCTCTCTCTCTCTCTCTCTTTCTTTCTCCTATTAAGCTAACATTCTTTTTTTTCATGGCTTTGATGTCTATCATGAACGAAATTAACAAGTTTCACAAGTATATCAATATGTGAAACATATATGTATCCATAGGTTTGTCATATCATATGGATCCATTATTCTGGATTCATATGTATCCATGATAAATGAAACACTGATTCTTCCAAAATTTGTCTATCATATCACTGTATTAATTCTAGTTTATTACATATTTCTACTAGAAAAACACTTGGTGATTAAATATCCTTTAAAATCTATGATAAAAGTCTCGAGAGATTTCAATGCTGCAAAAATTAGATAGTGATCCAGTCATCTTCTGTAACTCGATTTTAAGAAGTTTAAGCCCTCTTTACAAGCGGATAAAGGTTCTTATTAAATCTTCAATAACATGGACATTGATATTTTTTATATCTTGTATATATAAATGTACATCGTCTCATGTTACATGTATTCTCTTTTTTACTTTACTTGTGAACATGACCCTAATATGCGATACTTTTGAGTGGCTGACAAAGACATCGAATGTGCTATTTTCATTCATCATTACTGGAGTATGACCGTGAACTTGATGCTTGTAAGAGAAGAGGGAGATATTATTATTATTATTATTATTATTATTATTATTATTATTATTATTATTATTATTGATAGCCAAGTTTATTATTATTATTATTATTATTATTATTATTATTATTATTATTATTATTATTATTATTATTATTATTATTATTAGTTAAGCTACAACCCTAGCTGGAAAAGTAGAATGCAATAAGCCAAAGGGCCCAAACAGGGTAAATAGTCCAGTGAGGAAACAAATAGAATAGTGGGTGTGTGTGCGTTTGTGTATACGGCAAAGCAGAAATACACCTAAATCTCCAAACAGATATAGTAGTGTGTGTGTGTGTCTGTGTGTACACAGCACAACAGAAATATGACTAAATCTCCAGATAATGTGTGAACGTGTGAACATAGTGAAAAGGGCGTATCTGTGTGTGTACCTCAGTGCGTGAGTTCGTTCGTGGCAGCTCGAAGACCCGTTTCCATGTCTGGGGCAAGACTGGGTACGAGGCTACCTAAGGTATTGATTCTTTTATGGGAGCCGCTCGTGATGCTGAACAAGATCTGCCTTCGATAAGTTGATTTATTCATTAATAATTCATGATGACCTCATTAAATCCAGGTGTTCGCCGAGAGCCTTTTGAATTTCGAAGAATATCGGATGATTATGTTTAACGCTGAATATTTCCGAATAATGGTTTTCGTCGCTTTTATTGTGAGGGGAATTTTATTTCCTTTTTTTTTGGATTTTGTATAATTTTTTTTATCTAGGCAGGTTCATATACAGTACATAATTTCATGTACTTTTGGGTCTCTCTCTCTCTCTCTCTCTCTCTCTCTCTCTCTCTCTCCTCTCTCCTCTCTCTCTCTCTCTCTCACACACATACACTTCTTAAATAAGATTATTTCTTTTTTTCATACCGAAAGATCAGCCTCTCTCTCTCTCTCTCTCTCTCTCTCTCTCTCTCTCTCTCTCTCTCTCTCTCTCTCTCTCTCTCTCTCTCTCTCTCTCTCTCTCTCTCTCTGGAATTGAAATGATACAACACCACTCAATGTGGTAATCTCTTTATATACAAAATAGCAAGTACATGGGACAGACTTCCAGCGGATTTAGTGAACTGTAACACGGTAAATGAATTTAAGAATAAGTTAGACAAGATCGTAACTTTAAGTGTATAAACTAATTTGTTCTACCGCGAGTGAACTAAAAACGTCTTTGAGACATCAAAAATCCGTGTAACTCTGATACCTTTTTCTCGATGTTCTAATGTCTCTTTTTAACTTCATTTCCAAATTTAATTTAACCCGAATAGATTTTCCTTCATCAGCACTCCTTATAACTCTTTGCATACCTCTTTTCGATATTATAATATGTCTTTTAACTTCATTTCCAAATTAATTTAACCCAAATAGATTTATCCTTCTTCATCAGCACTCTGATTCCTTGTAACTCTCTGTGCATCCCTCTTTTTCGATGTCCTAATGTCTCTTTTACCTTAATTTCCAAATTTTCTTTAACCCAAATAGATTTTTCCTTTGCCCTTAGTATTCTGATATAACTAATCCTCTTCCAATCTGATAAATGCAATGAGCTGCAAACGAAAGAAGAAAATCAAAAGCAGGAGGCAAAAAAGAGTTCCCGTTTTCATTCGATTTCTGACTATGTTGATTTATGCAAATGAAGCAACGCCCTGAGAATCTATCAGGCATTCTCTTGCTTGAGGGTACATTCAGGCACACTACTTTCTTATTTTTCTTCCTCTTGTTTTTTAAAGGTCTAATATTTCATAAGGATTTATTTGAAAGTTATTGTACTTAAAATATTTATTTTAATTGTTATTTACTTCTCTTGTGGTTAATCTATTTCCTTGTTTTTCATTTCCTCACTGACCTATTTTCCCTGTTGGAGCCTTTGGGTTTATAGCATGGTGCTTTTCCAACTAGGGTTGTAGTTTACCAAGTAATAATAACAATGATAATAATAATAATAATAATGATAATGATAATAATAATTAGGAATAGATGCTTTATCACGCATGGCTTTGGATCAGAGTGGCTTCAGAAGTGTGTGTGCTAAACTTGGTGAAGCCGAGTCTATATTTGAGCGTCAAGGTTGAATAAGTTAGAAAAGCCTTCAATTAGTATGCTACTTGTTGATTCTATTCTAATCGCCTCTTTTCAACGAATCGTTAAATGATTTGCAAATTTCTTGTTTGATTAACACCGAAACATTCAAGCATTGAAAAGAACGCGTTTTATTATCCTTTTAAAGGAAAAGTGGAACGATTGACATGTAATCCAAAGTTGGAGCAAATGCTTTTTTGTTGACCAGGCGGACATGAGTCTTTTTATAGTTTATATGTGACATGTCTGTTTTGACGTTGTTACTTTTTTTTTTAGAACGATTTATTGTTAATTTGTTCTCTTCATTTATTTATTTCCTTTCCTCACTGGGCTATTTTTCCCTGTTGGAGCCCCTGGGCTTATAGCATCTTGCTTTTCCAACTAGGGTTGTAGCTTGGATAGTAATAATGATAATAATAATAATAATTTTAATTACTTTTCTGGAATACTGAGAAACTCAGACCAACGATTTGAAAGCATGTTAACAGTTATACCAAAAATCATTGTGGGTTATGTCAATAGGAACTAAAGGGGCATTCGGTAGAGCGCTGACCTCTGGCGCGGTAGCTTATTTCTCGACCTTTTGCTCGATCTTGACCTTGACCTTTAACCTTAACATGCATTAATTGGCGTGGATTTTCATACACTCAAATACAAACAAAGTTTGAAGTGTCTGTCACAACGATGTCCAAACCAATGGCTGATTACGTGAATTGACATTCCAAAGTTTAATAATTTGCAGCTTTTTTACATAATAGTTAATCCCTGCAAGTTTCATTACTCTACGATTTAAATTGTGGCAGAAAGCTTTTCAAAAACAAACATACAAACAAACACACAAACAGGGACAAAAACATAACCTCCTTCCAACTTTGTTGCCGGAGATAATAAATAATCCAATCTCTATCTGCGTGCACTAAGAGTTGGTCATTAACAATATGGACTAACACTTCCATAAGGATTGCTGGCCAAATCTTTATCTACACACACTAAGAAATAGTCATCAAAAGCCACAGAATATATACAATTCATCTATATCAGCTTGTTAGTTTTATAGACCTTTTGTTAGCTCAATATGGTGGCCGGTGTGGTAACGTCCCTGACTGGTGAACGCCAGACTGGGGTTCGAGTCCCGCTCAAACTCGTTAGTTTCTTTGGTCTGACTGGTGAACGCCAGACTAAGTTCGAGTCCAGCTCAAACTCGATAGTTTCTTTGGTTGCTGCAACCTCACCATCCGTGTGAGCTAAGGATTGTGGGTTTGGAGGAACCTATAGGTCTGTCTATGCTATGTCATCAGCAGCCATTGCCTTGTCCTCCTTGGTTCTGGCTTGGGTGAAAAGGGGGCTTTGGCGCTGATCATATGTATATATGGTCAGTCTGTAGGGCATTATCTTGCTTTATAGGGCAATGTCACTGTCCCTTGCCGCTGCCATTCATGAGTGGCCTATAAACATTTAAACCTTCAAACCCAAAATATTCTGACTGATATAACTGAATAAGGTTTCCAACTACCTTATGGAAATGCTAATTCGTTCTAATATACACTAAAAAAAAAAAATAAAAAAAAGGTAATTGGACCCATTACTTCAGTTTATATGATGAAATAGTTAAAATAAGTTAAGAAATACTTTGAGGGGGAATTTAAAGGTAGATTTAGTCATTTATGGAGTATATTGACATGATCATGGATCGAGGTATTATAAAATATAAAATTTTTGAAAAATAAAGATCCTACAGATTTTGGAAAATTAATAAATTTCTTATCTATCCGTCCTAAAAGATTAAACTTTTCACGATTAAAAGAAAAATTTAGAGGCCTCTTTGCTGGTATAATATCCATTTTCATATATCAAATTCTTTAAAGAGAAAACTTGCTTTAAGATTTTTTTTATTTTTTTTTCTATTTTTTTATTTTATTTTTTTTTTATAGAAAATTAATTGCTGTCAGCTAGTTCTTTAGATGGGGAACGGGATCATTTATCTGAGAGCTAATCAGTGTCGCTTCTTTAAAAACAGGTTATCGAGATAAAATGTAATGACTTGGTACTGCCCCTTTTATCTTATAAAACTAGGTTATTGATTATATATATGTATATGTATATGTATATATATATATATATATATATATATATATATATATATATATTTTATGTATATATATATATATATATATATATATTTTATATATATATATATATATATATATATATATTATATATATATACATAAATATATTTATATATATATATATGTATATATATAAATAAATATATATATATATATATAAATGTAATGTGTGTATATATTTATTTATTGATGCGTATATATATATATATATATATATATATATATATATATATATATATATATATATACATATACATATATATATGAACATATATATTATATATATATATGAATATATATTATATATATATATATATATATATATATGAATATATGTATTATAATATATATATATGAATATATGTATTATATATATGTTATATATACATATATTGTATATATATAATATATGTATATAATATGTATATAATTTATATAATATATAATTTCTATATTTATAATATATGTATTCATAAATATATATATATATATATATATATATATATATATATATATATATATATATATATATATATATATTCATATATATATACATATATATATATATATATATATATATATATATATATATATATATATATATATATATATATACACACATATACATATACATATATCCAGTATATACACCTACCAGTAAGACAAATTATACATAAAAAGTTCATAATATCCTACCCTTACTTGGAACTATAATGATATACCAACTATTCGTGACCTGGTCTTGATAAACCTTCCAATGTTTACTGTTGCTGACATCTGTGACAGCCTCTGACATTCCTGACGCTGCTGACATTAGCAACAAACCCTGACGTTCTGGACATTGTGATCCTGATTGGGCCTATTGTATTCTAATGCTCCAGTCAGTTCCTTCAATGAGGAGATATTTCCTACATTTTTTTAAGTTTTTCTTATTTTTTTTACCACTTTACCATTATATTTTCGTTCAGTTATACGTAAGTGCTGAATTTTTATAGATTTCCATAGATCAAAATATTATTTTTTATCTATTTTTTTTAACCATTATTGCATAATTTACTTATATTTACTTAAAAGCCCTTAGCCTCTGTACCATGGTCTTCCATTATCTTGGATTAGAGCTCTCTTGCTTGAGGGTACACTCGGGAACACAATTTTATCTTATTTCTCTTTTTGTTGTTTTATTGATGTTTTTATAGTTTATACTGTTACTGTTCATAAATTGTTTTTTTTCCCTTGTTTCATTTTCTCACTGGTCTATATTCCCTGTTGGAGCCCATGGGCTTATAGCATCCTCCTTTTCCAACTAGGGTTGTAGATTAGCAAGTAACAATAACAATAACAATAATAATAATAGGCGTATATGATGATGAGGAAGAGGATAACTTTTATTTTTTACCACTTTTCAATCATAATTTTCGTTCAGTTTTAAGTGAGTGTTGATTTATATAGATTTAGATATTAAATTATCATTTGTTTATTTACTTATCATAAATGTTTCTTCAGTTACTTAAATTAAAAAAAACCTTACCCACTTTTCCATCACAATTTTCGTTCGGTATTTGATAAGGATTAATTTCTATAGATATCCATAGATTAAAGTATTAATTTTTTGTCTACTTTAATTTTTCGAAACTATCTTTGCATCATTCATTTTTATGCTTGTGTGAGTCTGGATTTTGTTAGATATCAGTTGTGTAACTTATTTCTTTTATGAAATCTTATATATTTGAAAATATTTGGAAATGAAGTTCTGAATATATAGTCTTCTTTCTTTGGAAAAAGGGTTCTGTCATAGCTGTAGGCTTCTATATCTTATTTATTCTAAAATATCTTGTAATTACACCATTTATAAATCTAGAAAAATAAAGTCTTTAAACAGTGGGAAATAAAATCTGGAATGTAGTTCCTATATTTCCGTTATTTACTTCCACAAACGAAACTGGAAGGTTATGTTTTCGCCCCTGTTTGTGTTTGTTTGTGAACAGCTTCCTGGCTACAATTTTAATCGAAGAGTATTGAAACTTGCAGGGATTAATTGCTATGTTAAAAGCTCAAAATGATTAAATTTTGGAAGGTCAAGGTCAAAGGTCAAGCTCACGGTCAAGCAAAACATCCAATTCACATAATCAGCCATAAGTTTGGACATCGTTGTCACAGAGACTTCAAACTTGGTTCATATTTGAGTGTATGAAAATACATGCCCATTAATACATATCAAGATCAAAGGTCAAGGTCAAGGTAGAGCAAAAGGTTGAGAAATAAGCTGTTGTGGCGGAGGTCTACGCTCTACTGGGTGCCCCTCTATAGTCCATTTCTTTTATCGAGGCAGATTTGCACCGACTCGCAGCGGTGCCCTTTTGGCTCGGAAAAGTTTCCTGATCGCTGATTGGTTAGAATGATCTCTACCAACCAATCAGCGATCAGGAAACTTTACCGAGCTAAAAGGGCACCGCTGCGAGTCGGTGCAAATCTGCATCGCTAAAAGAAATTGACCATAGTTTATCATACAATAGACAATTAATTAAAACACAACAATTCCTCGATACAGAAATAACTGCAAGGGATCAATCATATCGCTAGATTTGATTGACTCTTCAAGACAGTGTTAGTAATATTGACAGTAGGAGATAGATACTGACATTGAGGTAATATATGATAAAACATTTCTAGCGAAGAGAGTATCAATAAACACACATGAAGGTTGTCAATGCATTCTGTTGTTTGGATATCCAAAGGCAGATTTATATGGAACAAAGGTTTATTTACGATTATAATGAATAAATTGTTTGAATAATTTATTTACACATTTTGAATTTGGGTCGGATTATCTATCAAAATTTGACAATTACTTAATAAATATGATAAAATTAAATCCAACAAAATTATTCATTCTTAAATTTTTACTTCCTAGAGGATATAACAAACTCAAATCTAAGTAAATTATTCATTTCCGGAATATATAATCCCTCTTCTGCCTTAATTTCTTACTTCCTAGAAGATATAACAAACTCAAATCTAAGTAAATTATTCATTTCCGGAATATATAATCCCTCTTCTGACTTAAATTCTTACTTCCTAGAGGATATAACAAACTCAAATGTAAGAAAATTATTCATTTCCGGAATATATAATCCCTCTTCTGCCTTAAATTCTTACTTCCTAGAGGATATAAGAAACTCAAATCTAAGAAAATTATTCATTTCTGGAATATATACTCCCTCTTCTGCCAGATATTTTCTAAATAGGATGTTGTAAATATTATTTGATTGTATACATAGCTTTGGATTAACTTTATATTTTTTTGATGCTTTTTAAGATTAAGTTCTAGTAATCCCTCTTCTGCCAGATATTTTTCAAATAGGATGTTGTAAATATTATTTGATTGTATACATAGCTTTGGATTAACTTTATATTTTTTTGATGCTTTTTAAGATTAAGTTCTAGTAATCCCTCTTCTGCCAGATATTTTTCAAATAGGATGTTGTAAATATTATTTGATTGTATACATAGCTTTGGATTAGCTTTATATTTTTTTATGCTTTTTAAGATTTAAGTTCTAGTATAGTTGCTGTGTAATAATATATTGCAATTGTCTTTATAAAGTATCTAAATATATATCATACTGAGTAAGCTATAATATTTAACTATTTCTTTTTCCAGGATCGAGGCATCGACAAAGTGAGTGTTACCTTATACATTTGCGTCAAATCATTGTTGATTTTTCAAAGATTTTGACGACAGCTTCATTTGATCTTGAGACTCAGAACCACAGGTGAAGTGAGAAAATAGGTTTAAATTGTTATTTGCCAGAGAAGTACCTTAGGTTGTAGTATGTTGTATTAATCTAATGATTTTGTGTGAAATTTATATATCCAATTGATGGTGGCTAGAATTATATAGACACCCCGGGTAGTTTCCCTTATGACTATATACTAAATAGGATAAGCTTTGCTAAGAACTATCATGTAGTGGAAGAAGAGAAAATTTAGGATATTCGTTATTCTTTAGAAACTATCTTCATAAATGCATCGATTTGCAAGACAAAAGGTGTCAGGAGACCTTTCTTAACGTGTATGGCTCAGAATCTTAGTGTTATTCATTTAAGAAATTTCTTAATTTTTGACGGTTTTTACATATCCGATTATTTGTACCATTTGTATAATTTTAATTCGTTTGAATGGTTGAACAAAAACACATGTAACGTTACATTTGATACTTGCTAGCACCTGGAATCCTAGATTTCTAGAATGTTGTATTAAGGACTATTTGATATTTCATGTAAATAAACACATACATACACACATACACATATACATACATATGATGTGCGTGATAAGACTTAGTGAACGGCTCGCCAAGTATAGATAAGGAGTAGGAAGTCCGAGGAGAAGTCTAACCTCGTCAACAGGTCGGTCCTCTGGCCTCGCGAGTTCGTGTGAACGCTTGCCAAACTAATCACCCCCCTATTGACGACGTTCCTCGTTAATCATCACCTGTGCTTCGACCGAAAAAGTAATTAACACCGATTTGGATCGTAAAAAAAGCAATCAAATCTCTGATTCTAATTACCAAAGACTCTTCGCACAATGGCGCCTGCAAATGCACTTTTGCCGGGCCATGGGCTTTCTAGGCTCGAAAATGCCTAAGATATTTATCGTGCCATAAAATTAAGCCAGGCTGTTCAGGGGAGTCTTTTCAGCTTCAACTTTGTCACATGCTAAGGCATTTTTACGTTCCCGGGCGAGTGTTCCTTTCATAATTCCTGTCCCGTTTATGTTTTTTTTTTTTTTTTTTTTTTTTTTGGCTGCAGGGGGCCGACCCCCTGTGTCCAGCGAAGTAAAAAAAAAGGTATAGAAAAAGTTGTGATTATGCAGTTTCAATAAACATGCTCACACGCTTTTATGCATGCATACATACACAAAGACGTGCATACATACATAAATATACATATGCATACATAAATATACATATGTAGTAAGTGTTTTAAGGTATTTTTCACTTTGCAGAATTATGTTATTAGTCTGCAGTTTTTTTATTTAGGACTATATACGGTGGTAGGCTTACAGAAATTCATACACACACAAACACACACACACATGTATATATATGTATATATATATAAACATATATATTTGTATATATATATGTATATATATATGTATATATATATATATATGTATATATATATATATGAACATATATATATATATAGATATATATATATATATATATATATATATATATATATATATATATATGTATATATATATATATATATATATATATATATATATATATATATATATATATATATATATATATATATATATATGTATGTATATATATGAATATATATATATATGTATATATATATATGATATATATATATATATATATATATATGTATATATATATGTGTGTGTGTGTGTGTGTGTGTGTCTGCGTATTCCTAACACTTCTTCTATTCTTCATCTGTGCTGGGATAAGGTTCTTTTATTAAATAACCAAGAGAAAAAAAAATTTCATGATGTCATCCCACGTGAAGTCATGCGTGATCAGTATACAAGAATTTCCCAGTTACTAGGCACAAGCCATTAGATTTTCAGCAGCAAACCACTAAATGTTATCTGGCCGTAGATAATTCACTGTAGGTAAGAATAGTCAAGTAATGACATATCATTATGAGACGTCCTCTCATTTCACAATATTCGAGATAATTTGGGTTTAAAGACATTTTATTTCGATTTGATTTTATAGCTAGCTTTCATTAAATTTTGATAAGGTTCAGGTTATATTCTTTACATATACAGAGTAATATGTATTTAATGTCATATCCTATTCCATATATTTCCATGGATATTAATTCTCTCAGTGCAAATTAATCCCGTTTTTTTACCTTTCATTAAATTTTGATAACCTTCAATATACCCTTTTGTTACGTATATACAGTAATATGTTTTCAATATTATATCCTATTCCATATACTCCCATAAATATTGATTCTCTCAATACACATTAAT
>NC_090769.1:23592963-23600463 GCF_036898095.1 Palaemon carinicauda
ACCTAATCTTGTAATGTTAATTTCTTTATAAGGATATTATAAAACATGGAATGGATTTACTTCTGAAATATAAGAATGTTAATTCTCAATTAATCCGTCTGCTACGTTTGATTAATATAATCAGTGTCTTCTTTTGAAGTAAAGAATCATTTTCTCGAGATTTTGTTATGTATCAATTCATATACTATATATATATATATATATATGTATATATATGTGTATATATATATATATATATATGTATATATATGTATATATAAATATATGTATATATATATATAAATATATATATATAAAAATTTATATATCTATATATATATATATATATATATGTAAATATATGTATATATATATATATATATATATATACATATATATATATATATATATATACATATATATACATATATATACATATATATATTATATAAATAATATTTTTGCTAAACCCAGCTGTCCACAGAGTTTTAGTATATTAGTTTAGTTTTCACTACACCTCATTCCTAGTTAAAGTTTGTCATCCACTGTATATATGCATATCCACTTATTTCTCAGTCATATAAGTTTCTTAGTTTTCATAGCCCATACTCTACACAATTTAAAATTAAGTTGTATTATGACTAAGTTTCACCTGAAAATTTATAGTTATGTTGATAGATATTTATTATTTCCCAATGAATAGATCATAATAGGTAGTGCTTGAGATTACAGTCAGTTACTTTGCTAATTTTTTACTATACAAATCTAATAGAATTTTTTTTTTATATATTTGAAGTTGAATTTAATAGAATAAATAGATTTCTCTTAGGTTATAATTCCATGCCTTAAAACTCTCTCTCTCTCTCTCTCTCTCTCTCTCTCTCTCTCTCTCTCTCTCAAGAATAAGTTAGGCAAGATCATAAGAACTCTCTAAATGCTTAAAATTAAATCGCTCCACCAAAGAGCAAATGGTGTCTTTTGAGACATCCAAAATTCTTGCAACTCCTCTCTCTCTCTCTCTCTCTCTCTCTCTCTCTCTCTCTCTCGAATAAGTTAGACAAGATCATAAGAACTCTCTAAATGCTTAAACTAAATCGCTCTACCTAAGGGCAGATGGAGTCTTAAGACATCCAAAATTCTTGTAACTCTCTCTCTCTCTCTCTCTCTCTCTCTCTCTCTCTCTCTCTCAGGAAGAGTTAGAGAAAGAGGCAAGGGTTTATACATTTTTTTTGGGGGGGGAGGGGGCGTGGTTCGACTTGCCGAAAATGAGTTAGAATCATTGCTTCGAAATTCTAGTTTTTCCCGCATTTCCCTCGTTAGGTCGTTTACCCGCTTTGGTGGCCTGGGTTGTAAATCTACCATTAATTAATGCCATTCACCACAAGACAATGTAAAATCCACATGGTTTATGTGATTAACCATCTCTCTCTCTCTCTCTCTCTCTCTCTCTCTCTCTCTCTTGCTTTAATGGGAAAGTCATTTATCAATAATTATGGAAATCAAATGGTTAGAATATGAACACTTAGATTTGTAAGCTCTCAAGTAAGGTAGTCGATTTTAGGTCTCTCTCTCTCTCTCTCTCTCTCTCTCTCTCTCTCTCTCTCTCTCTCGTTTTAATGGCAATGTCGTTTATCAATAATTGTGGAAATCAAATGGTTAGAATATGAATACTCAGATTTATAGCTCTCAAGTATAGGTAGTCGAATTAAGGTCTCTCTCTCTCTCTCTCTCTCTCTCTCTCCTCTCCCGCTCTCTCTCCTCTCTCTCTCTCTCTCTCTCTCTCTCTCTCTCAAATCAATGATTTTTTATGTTTAGAATTGAAATAATTCTCTCTCTCTCTCTCTCTCCTCTCTCTCTCTCTCTCTCAAATCAATGATTTTTTTATGTTTAGAATTGAAATAATTCTCTCTCTCTCTCTCTCTCTCTCTCTCTCTCTCTCTCGAGTTTTGTCAACACACAGATATATTTCATGTTCTGTTATTTTTTCCCTCCTAAACCACAGTGGCATAAACCGGCCCAAGAAAATTTGCGCCTCATTTGGTCTCAAGATTGAAAATTATGTGATTGTACCTGTTTCAACTGCTCTCACAAATCAAGGATTTTTTCACTCTATCTGGAGAAGAATTGAAATAATTATCTCTCTCTCTCTCTCTCTCTCTCTCTCTCTCTCTCTCTCTCTCTCAAATCAATTATTTTTTTCTCTATCTGGAGAGGAATCGAAATTATTCTCTCTCTCTCTCTCTCTCTCTCTCTCTCTCTCTCTCTCTCCATGTACCGAACATAATTGGGGAGACATTCTTGTACTTGGCCTATAACAGAGAGCCAAATGAGGTGTAAGAGTCACTTATGGTAGAATTATGGCGAATCTTAAATCTCACAATTTTTTTTCCTTTTTTCTTAAATCTTTCAGTTATAATCGATAGTGAAATAGACACAACAGGTGTTAGTTCTTTCACGCCTGTAATCAGTAATGAAGGGGATTTGGGCGAGTAAGTCGGCCGGACTTCACGAGAGATTTTTATTCACAAACTTCTCTCAAATATTTGATGATTCTTTTGTGCATGATGCTCTGTAATCTGGAGCAATAACCAAAGACAGTTTGTTGTTGTTATTATTATTATTATTATTATTATTATTATTATTATTATTATTATTATTATTATTATTATTATTATTATTATTATTATTATTATTATTATTGTTGTTGTTGTTGTTGTTGTTGTTGTTGTTGTTATCAGCTAAACTACATCCCTAGTTTGAAAAGCAGGATACTGTAAGCCCAAGTGCTCCAACAAGGAAAATAGCCCAGTGAGAAAAGGAAATAAGGATATAAATAAACTATAAGAGAAATAATGAGTAGATCAGAGTCTCATATGGCTGAGAATCGAGTTTTCTTATTTTCAGCAAAGATCTGGCTGAAAGTTCAGCCTTCTGGAAGAGTTTTAATCTTTATTTTGGCTGTCTGAGAAAATAATTTAAGTCTCCATAAGTTTTTGAGGTTTGTTACTGCAGTCTTGTATAATAGCTAGGGTCTGTTTTAGCCTCTGTACCATGGTCTTCCACTGTCTCGGGTTAGATTTCTCTTGCTTGAGGGTACACTCGGACACATTGTTCTATCTCATTTCTCTTCCTCTTGATTTGTTAAAGTTTTTATTGTTTTTTATGGGAAATATTTATTTTAATGTTGTTACTCTTCTTAAAATATTTCATTTTTCCTTGTTTCCTTTCCTCACTAGGGTATTTTCCCTGCTGTGGCCCCTGGGCCTATAGCATCCTGCTTTTCCAGCTAGGGTTTTAGCTTAGCATTTAATAATAATAATAATGATAATTTGCCTAAGTGATGACGACTATCTATATCAATGTTATATATATATATATATATATACATATATACATATATATTTATATGTATATATATATATATATATTATATATATATATTATATATAATGTGTGTATATATATGTAATATATATATATATATATGTATATATATATATGTATATATATATATGTATATATATATATATATATATATACATATATAGTAGGAGAAGAGAGAGAGAGAGAGAGAGAGAGAGAGAGAGAGAGAGAGAGAGAGAGAAAGTAAAAACTAGAATATTCTAAAAATCCCATCTCATGTCCGTCCAACAAGACTCGCCATGTAGTTTGATTCGTAACGCTAACCCTCCGACAATATAGACAGCCGATAGCTTCTCGCCCTCAGCCATGATCATTGGAGTCACTCTCGATGCCTACGAGGAAATTCTCCCGAAGCATCTCTTGAAATGGAGTACCTGTCATTATCTCTCTTGAATTCTTGCTTGCTTGCTTGCTAGCTTGGAGGCACATGCTTTCAATTCTGTCATTCCTGCAGTTCAAAAATCATTATCTCATTTTTTTTTTATGACTTGTTTTTGTCAGATTTTTATCTTGGTCTTTGGCAACATCTTGATTTAGAAAAGTCTCAATTAAGGTGCACAAAAATAGTTTGATAAAGGTCAGTGGATTTGATGTGAAACCTAAAATCTCATTTAATGTTGATAATTATAAGAACATTTGTGTACGCAATCAGTCAAAGTTGATGGCTAAATATTTAGATAGCTATTGATAAAGGTCAGTGGATTTAATGTGAAACCTAAAATATCATGTGATGTTGATAATTGTAAGAACACTAGTGTACGCAATCAGTCAAAGTTGATGGCTAAATATCTAGATAGCTATGTACATACACTCGCCAGGATATAAAGAAATTATTGAATGATATCACAATTATTGAAATGTCTTCGGTTGGTTCATTCCAATAAAACCAATGGTATTCGAACAAATTTGACAGACCCGTTTGCCTTCCTATGGCATTTCCAAACACGTAGTTGCTATTTCCAATCACGCTATTGTTGCCATATCCAAACACGCTGCTGTTGCCATTTCCAAACACGCTCTAGCCCAATTCCAAACACGCTGTTGTTACCATTTCCAAACACGCTCTAGCCATTTCCAAACACGCTCTAGCCATTTCCAAACACACTCTAGCCATTTCCAAAAACGCTCTAGCCATTTCCAAACACGCTCTAGCCATATCCAAAAACGCTCTAGCCATTTCCAAACACGCTCTAGCCATTTCCAAAAACGCTCTAGCCATTTCCAAACACGCTCTAGCCATTTCTAACCACGCTCTAGCCATATCCAATCACGCTATTGTTGCCATAATCCAAACACGCTGTTGTTGCTATTTCCAAACACGCTCTAGCCATTTCCAAACACGCTGTTTTTGCCATTTCCAAACACGCTCTAGCCATTTCCAAACACGCTGTTGCTACCATTTCCAAACACGCTCTAGCCATTTCCAAACACGCTCTAGCCATTTCCAAACACGCTCTAGCCATTTCCAAACACGCTGTTGCTATTTCCTATACGACTTGAAGGCTTCTGAGAACGAATTTATAGGAGTTGATGAATTTTGGTTATTATAAAATTTGTTCTAATTGCTTCGGAGCTTTTGGAAATGAACCTTATTTCCTTTCCTCCCTGGGCTATTTTCATTGTTGGAGCCTTTGGGCTTATAGCATCATACTTTTAAAACTAGGGTTGTAGCTTAGATAGTAGTAATAATAATAATAATAATAATAATAATAATAGTAATAATAATATCCGTTGCTGCCATTCCCTACGTGCCTTGAGAAGAGAGCTTCTGGGAACGAATTTATACAAAGAGTTAATGAATTTTGGTTATTAAGAAATTTGTTCTAATAACTTCGGAGCTTCTGGAAATAAATCTGTTTTATGATTTTACGGATATCGTACCTCGAGGGTCCTTGCTTGCTGAACGCCCTAAGCCAGGAACAATTTCATTAATCGCTTCGAGCATGATTTTTCGTTCTGGAAAATTCAATAACATTTTTTTTCCATACGAACCTTAATAGCTTTTAAAGCCATGAAAAAGCCAACATAATTTTAGGAAAATTTATAAGTAGTTTTTTTTTTTTTTTTTTTTTTTATATCACCACTACTGTACGTGACTCGTCAGAAATGATGGCTAAATACTTAGATATGTGCTCATACATATG
Organism: Palaemon carinicauda; assembly: GCF_036898095.1. NCBI lineage: Eukaryota > Metazoa > Arthropoda > Malacostraca > Decapoda > Palaemonidae > Palaemon > Palaemon carinicauda. Next base: position 23,598,510 of record NC_090769.1, read on the forward strand.
CCCCTCTCACCAGGGTATTACTACTACCTCTCCCCCTACTAGACGGATGGGGGAAGCTAGTGTGATCGGGAGGATATATGTATATATATATTGCATATATATATATATATATATATATATATGTTTATATATATATATATATATATATATTATAAAGACTTCATTCATTTGCTGTTGAATATATATCATCTCAAAAAAATAAGAATAGCACAGTTACTGGCGAATTATTATTATTATTATTATTATTATTATTATTATTATTATTATTATTATTATTACTTATTATTATTATCATTATTATTATTATTATTATATAATTATTATTATTATTTCATTTTTATCATCATCATCATCAGCATTAGCTAATTAAAAAATAAGGATGCTATATGCCAAGGGCTCCAACAGAGGCAAAACTATCCAGTGAGGAAAGGAAATAAGTGAATAGAAGAAGTGCGCCTAGTGTACCATCAAGCAAGAGAACTCTAGCCCAAGACAGTGTATAAATATATAATGAAAGATACGATGAAGTTGACTTGTATTCATGGTGTGATTCACAACATTTAAACAGGATTGTTCCTAAACTATGTACTACACATATAAACATTAATTAGATACCGTTGTTCTGAATAGAGTAAATACTACACTGTTAAAATTTTGCTGTAAAAAGACGGTAGACATCTTCGAATAAATGTTACAAGTTATTTACCGTTTAAAACGGATATATTTGTGTAAAGAAGTGATATTACGGTCACCACCCTGTAAAAGATAATAACAAAGTAGGGTAAAATTACGGTTGCTTGTATCTTACTGAAATACGGCTTAGGACAATATATATTTGCGGTGAATTTCTGATTAAAATTACGCGTTTTTTTAAGTGTACATGAACAAGCACTCTAACAAAACTGACCAAATTACAATCATTTGGATGAATTATACAATATATTTCTCTCTCTCTCTCTCTCTCTCTCTCTCTCTCTCTCTCTCTCTCTCTCTTCCTGCCTGTCTCCTCTCTCTCTCTCTGTCTGCCTGTCTGCCAGTCTGACTGGCTGCCTGCCTGCTTCTCCTCTCTCTCTCTCTCTCTCTCTCTCTCTCTCTCTCTCTACCTGATTGCCACCCTCTCTCTCTCTATGTCTGCCTGTCTCTCTCTCTCTACTGATTGCCACCCTCTCTCTCTATGTCTGCCTCTCTCTCTCTCTCTCTCTCTCTCTACCTGCCTGCACCCTCTCGCTCTGTCTCTCTCTCTGCCTGACTGCACCACCCCCCCCCCCCTCTCTCTCTATGTCTGCCTGCCTGCCCCTCTCTCTCTCTCTCTCTCTCTCTCTCTCTCTCTGCCCGCCCCCCCCCCCCTCTCTCTCCTCTCTCTCTCTCTCTCTCTCTCTCCGCCTTGTAGCCTGTGATATCGATATCAGAAGCCATAAAGTGAACTGCCAATCTACGCGGAGATGCCTTTGGCAGGAGACTTACGGGTGTTCACTATTATTCTTACTCCCAATCATAGCGAGGCCAACGACATTATCACGTTGGAAAAATTGTCGGTTATTTATTTCCATTAAATGACAACCCATGAAATAGAGACTTCGATTTTTTTTATGTATCTTTAAAATTGCGACGTGATCGAGATAAGCATTTGAAAATTATACTTTCCTGCGTCAACGAGACTTGGCAGGGAAGGGCCAGAAATTGAGGCTGATTTATTGTGAGAATAATTAGTCGCCTTTGGCTGTCATAACTAATGCGAGCAGCATTCTGATTTTGTTTATGGATTTTTTTTTTTTTTTTTTTTTTTTTGCGTCCTATTGTCTTATATACTCCTGTACTAAAAGTGTGCTGGTCAGAATAGCAACTCAAATTTATTGTTGGTTTGTGAATTTTTTTTTTCTTTTTTTTTTTTTTTGGTCTTATATACACCTGCTCTAAAAATGTGCTGGTCAGGAAAGCAAATCAAATTTATCGT
>NC_090769.1:23602963-23604340 GCF_036898095.1 Palaemon carinicauda
GGAACTTTAACAACTGGAGCTTTATCCAATGGAACTTTATCTACTGGAACTTTATCCAATGGAACTTTATCTACTCGAACTTTATCCTCTGGAACTTTATCCTCTGGAACTTTATCTACTGGAACTTTATCCACTGGAATTCTATCCACTGGAACTTCATCTACCAGAAATTTATCCACTGGAACTTTATCTACTGGAACTTTATCCACTGGAACTTCATCTACTGGAGCTTCATCTACTGGAACTTTATCCAATGGAACTTTATCTACTGAAGTTTATCCAATGGAACTTTATCTGCTGGAACTTTATCCTCTGGAACTTTATCTACTGGAACTTTATCCACTGGAAATTTATCCACTGAAACTTTATCTACTGGAACTTCGTCTACTAGAACTTCATTTACTGGAACTTCATCTACTGGAATTTCATCTACTGGAACTTTATCTACTGGAACTTCATCTAATGGAACTCCATCTAGCGAAACTTCATCTACTGAAACTTCATTTACTGGAACTTTATCCACTGGAACTTCATCTACTGGAACTTTATTCCAAGGGAACTATTTATCCACTGGAACTTTATCCACTGGAACTTTTACCCACTGGAACTTTATCCACTGGAACTTATCCACTGAAACTTTATCTACTAGAACTTCTACTAGAACTTTGGTCTATTGGAACTTTATCCGCCGGAGCTTTGTCTGCTGGGACTTTATCTACTTGAACTTTGTTTACTGGAACTTTATCCACTGGAACTTCATCTACTGGAACTTCTTTTACTGGAACAATTATCTACTTGAACTTTATCCGTTCCAACCAAAACTTCTATAACTTTTTTTTTTCCTTTCATATTGACAAAATTTGTTCATAGTAAAATTCCATAAAAATATCGTCTACAATTTTTGTTTTTTATAAATACGTGTATAGTGAACATGACTTACCGTCGAATCGATCTATTCTAAATTTTTTTATCATAAATACGTGTATAATATCTTGAATTTTGATAAGTTTGCTTGAACTTTGACAATCATTTGAGCCTTTATATGAGTTATTTGAACTTTGATAGGAACCAAATAGATTTTAATAAGGTTCTCCTGAATTTTCCAAATAATGGATGTTCCGAAATCATAACCCAAATTTTTTTTTTCTAATAGCGTGTTGTATAGAGAGAGAGAGAGAGAGAGAGAGAGAGAGAGAGAGAGAGAGAGAGGGGTTGGAAATGGTTCTTGGACCTTCATATCCAACGTCTTTATTTTATTAAAAAAAAAAGTGCCTACATTTATTCAAGCAATTGAAAAAATATATATGTCAGAAGAGAGAGAGAGAGAGAGAGAGAGAGAGAGAGAGAGAGAGAGAGACCTACGGCCAACGGGAGAAA
>NC_090769.1:23604840-23625607 GCF_036898095.1 Palaemon carinicauda
TAGATAATATTTTTTCCTGTTTCTTTTATGTTCTCTAGATAATATAGTTTTTTGTGTCTTCTCGGTTTTCTAGATAATATGGTATCCCATGTTTCTTCTATGTGTTCTAGATCACATGGTTTCCTATTTCTCCTGTTCTCTAGATAATATGGCTTCCTATTTTTCTAATATCTTTCACATAATAGATATCTTTTCTATCGAAGTTTTGATTTTCAATACAATGGTCTTTAATCATTTTTCTAGATTTATTGGAAACTTAAGATGCAACACAAGAAAAACTATTTTCTATTGTGGTTTTGTTATTAACTTTCTTATGATAGTATTCCTCCTAATAATATTGATTCCAAATTTGAAGTTATAATCAATGCTCATTTTAATATTATTATTATTATTATTATTATTATTATTATTATTATTATTATTATTATTATTAGCTTGATTGCTATTACCATCATTATCTTTATTTTCATTTTTATTGTTTATTTGTACAATCGAATTACTACTACTACTACTACTACTACTACTACTAATAATAATAATAATAATGTCAATATGCGTATGATAATAATAATAATAATAATAATAATAATAATAATAATAACAACAACAAACACCCTTCAGAAAATATCTCTTCGGTAACCTCTATTGCTACTCCTACGAAGGATTTAAGGAAAACCTGCCCCGAACGCTTACATAACTCCTATGCTACGTCTCTTGGGCTCCTCTCTAAAGAGGCTCTTTGCCTAATTCCTCAAGGATCGGCTTCATTAGATTTCAATAGGACCGTTAGTTTCCATGGGTTTTAAGTCTCTTGGATATAATGAGTATTGATTGTTACGTTGATTCCTTTCCGTTTTTAGCTGAAGACGTTTTAGTTGAAGACGTTTTGTTTAGTAATGGAAAAGAAGTTGATTCCTTTCCGTTTTTAGCTGAAGACGTTTTAGTTGAAGATGTTTTGTTTAGTAATGGAAAAGAAAACGAAGTTAAAGTTAATAAAGTTTTATCATATGGAAGTATGGGTTATTTGTTAATTATTATAAGTATAAATGTTTATATTTTATTATGCATAATTTTGCAAAATTGTAAACCAACTAAATATACATAAATTAGTAAAGAATATTAATTGAATCAAACTGGGAAAGAAAACTTGAAATTGAAGAAAATTGATAGTTTTATAATATGGAAGTATGGGTTATTTGTTAAGTGTTATAAGTATAAATGTTGATATCCCATTTTTCATAATTTTTAAATATTAACTAACTAAATAGATAACCAATTAATGAAGAATGTTAATCAAATCTTAAAAAGTTGAAGAAAATTGATAGTTTTATAATATGGAAGTATGGATTATTCGTTAAATGTTTTAAGTATAAATGTTGATATCCCATTTTTCATAATTTTTAGATATTGTTAACTAACTAAATAGATAACCAATTAATGAAGAATGTTAATCAAATATTAGGATAATTATAAAGTATGGAATATTTGTTAAATGTTTTAAGTATAAATGTTGATATCTTATTATGCATAATTTTGCAAAATTGTAAACCTACTAAACATACATAAATTATTAAAAAATATTGATTGAATCAAACTGGGGAAGAAAACTTGAAGTTAAAGTTAATAAAGTTTTATCATATGGAAGTATGGGTTATTTGTTAAGTGTTATAAGTATTAATGTTGATATCCCATTTTTCATAATTTTCAAATATTGTTAACCAACTATATAGATAACCAATTAATGAAGAATGTTAATCAAATATTAGGATAATTATAAAGTATGTGTTATTTGTTAAGTATTATAAGTATAAATGTCGATATCCCATTGTGCATAATTTTGCAAAATTGTAAACCAACTATATAGACATCAATTAATAAAGAAAATTAATTAAATCTTAGGATAGTTATAAAGTATGAGCTAGTTAAGTGTATAAATACATTACAATATCCCGTTGTAAATCATAAACAAACTATATAGAAATGTATTAATAAAGCAAATTCATTAAATATTATGATAAGTAGGAAATATTGGTTATTTGTTAAGTGTTATAAGTATAACTGTTAATATCCCATTATGAAAAATTGTAAGTAAACTAAATATACATAAATTGATAAAGAAAATTACTTACTTAATAGCATAATAAGGAAGTTTTAGTCATTTGTTAAGTGTTTTAAGTATAACCAAAGTAGAATCGGTAGAACTTCAAAAGTTCAAACTTGCTACACATGTTTTCATGTTGAACACTTATATTTTATCGTTTATTTATAAAAGATCAGTTTTAATGTTGATACTTTATCAAAAATATTTGATTTTAATTGTTCATAACTTCTCATATGGTTAATTTTTTCTTATATCGTTTCCTCACTGGGCTATTTTTCCTTTTCGGTGTCCTTGGGCTTATAGCATCCTGCTTTTCCAACTAGTATTGTAGCTTAGCTGGTAATAATGATGATAATATTGTGAAAAATTATAAAAACCAACTGAATAGACTTAAATTAAAACAATAGTAAAAATTAGTGCTGTGGCCTGATTGGTAACGTCTCTGCCTGGTGTTTGCCAGTCGGGGTTCGAGTTCCGCTCAGTCTCGTTAGTGCCATTAGTGTCTGCAACCTAACCATCCTTGTGAGCTAAGGTTTGGGGGGGGGGGGTGGTTTGGGGTATCCTATAGGTCTATCTGCTGAGTCATCAGCAGCCACTTCCTGGCCCTCCCTGGTCCTAGCTTGGGTGGAGAGAGGGCTTGGGCGCTGATCATATATGGTCAGTCTCTAGGGCATTGTCCTGCTCGTTAGGGCAATGTCACTGGCCCTTGCCTCTGCCATTCATGAGCGACCTTTAAAACCTTTAAACATCCAAGTTTCAGGTGGAGAGAATTAAGACAGAGATAAAAGAGTTTCATTAAGATGTAACGATAATTTTTTTTTCTTCTTATCTTTTCGGAGGAACTCGCTCGTTTGATAGAAGGGGAAAAAAGTAGTTTCGGTTCGAGCGAAAGTGGTATGGGCCAACTGCAGACATTCTCATATTTCAAGAGGGCTTTGTGGTTGCTTTCAGTGGGCTGATGTTCCCCACGCTAGATACCTTATCCTACATGTTTATCAAGAATTCCTATAGCATTATCTGTAGAGTAGAATCCTTTTAAGATTCCTGGCATATGTTAAATTTTGCTTTTCGTTTAACTTGTACATGGATTTTGCATATAAATATAACCGAAATATTTTTGTTTTTTTAGATCATTTTAATTTTCATTATCATTATCATTAATTTGATTGTTTTTATTGTATTTATCATTTACTTATTTATTACTAGCTAAGCTACAACCCTAGTTGGAAAAGCAAGATGATATAAGCCCAAGGGCTCCAACAGGGAAAAATAGCCCAGTGACGAAATGAATTAAGGAAATAAGTAAACTATATGAAAAGTGATGAATAAAGCGCTATAAGCCCAAGGGTTCCAATAGGGAAAAATAGCCCAGTGAGGAAATGAAATAAGGAAATAAGTGTACTATATGAAAAGTAATGAATAAAGTGAATAAAATATCTTAAACTCAGTAACAGAATTAAGATTTATCATACATATATTAGTTTTTATTTAGCGTCTTGGAGCTTCATTTAGAAACGAATATATCGTTTACCTTGATACCTTGATTAAATTGTATATTACATTTCTTACTGGTTGATTATCAAGATTTGATTAGATGTTAAAAGGATGGAAGTGTTTTAAATGATTCCTTGCTAATTTCTCTTCCTCATGTTTTGTTAGAGTTTTTGTAGTTTACGTAGGAAATATTTATTTTAATATTATTCTTGAAATATTTATTTTTTCCTTGTTACCTTTCTTTACTGGGCTATTTTCCCCGTTGGAACTGACTTGTTCTAATCACTATTTTTGAGATTATAAACGAACAATGCCTTTTTCCTTCAACATTTTGATTTAAATACATTTTACATTTTTCTTTTCACTTGTGTTGTGGGTTGACATATCAAGATGTGAAAATAGTGCTTAAGAGTTTTAGATTTATACTTTTATATTTATCATATTATGAAAAGTCAGGGGATAATTAATATTTCTCGACGCAATTGTTATATTTTAGAGTATTTTACTCTCATACTGTTAGAAAAAACTGTAATTTTAATCGGAAATTCTCCGTAAAAATATACTGTCCACAATCGTATTTCAATAAATAAATATAGGTGACCATAATTTTTAACCTACTTTGTTATTATCTTTTACTGGTTGGTGACCGTAATATCACTTCTTTACGTCAATATATATATATATATATATATATGTATATATATATGTATATATATATATATATATATATGTGTGTATGTGTATAAATATATATATATATATATATATATGTATATATATATAAATAAATAAATATATATATATATATATATATATAGATATATATATATATATATAGATATATATATATATATATATATAGATATATATATATATATATATACATATATGTATATGTATATATATATATATATGTATATATATATATATATATATATGTATATGTATATATATATTTATATATATATGTATATATATATATATATATATAGGTATATATATAGTTATATATATAGGTATATATTTATGCGTGTGTATGTGTCCTAAAACAGTAAATGCCTGGCAACATTCATGCCAAGATATTTTTTTACTAATTTTTACGGCAAATCTTTTTCAGTGTATGTTGGTATAAACTAACTTGTAATCATAGTTTAATTGATATAAATCATATAATTTACATTCGTTTGCTCATTAAAGAACAGAAATTTAAATTTAGAGATAATTAAGTAATAGAGAAAAGGTAGTGATATGAGTTAGAATTTTTGAATAAGCTTTGATGAGAATTTATGCACTGTCGCTCGTTGTGGCCCGTAACGCAAGAGGTAGAGTTAGTGAAGGGTTAGCGATCTTCCTCCCCCCCAGGTGCCCCCCCAGAGCCCCCCCCCCCACCCGCCCCCCCTCTTTTAGTCAAAGTACGAAGATTTACTTGAATTAAGCAACTAAATCTATTTATCTTAAATAAACAACTATGATTAATGATCACTCTTGAAAGGCAATAAAGTACGACGCTTCTTTGTAATCAGACGTATCGTCAATATGTTTCCTTTTAAAAGACAATATACCGACAGATGATATTAATGAATTCAATGTATTACATCGATGATGTTTCATTATAGATTTGCAAAAGGTCAAATAAGGTATTCGATATGAGGTCAGATCTCTCTCTCTCTCTCTCTCTCTCTCTCTCTCTCTCTCTTGCTTTTAATTTTAAACTTTATTATTAATACTTGTGTAGATTAAATTATTAGAATATGAATTTCACATTTGCAAACTGTCGAATAAGGTAGTCGATATGAGGTTAGATTCCCTCTCTCTCTCTCTCTCTCTCTCTCTCTCTCTCTCTCTTGCTTTAACGGTAAACTTGTATATCAATACTTATGGAAATTAAATGGTTAGAATAATGATGACTTAGATTCGTAAACTATAAAATAAGGTAGTAGATATGAGGTCATTCATTCTCTCTCTCTCTCTCTCTCTCTCTCTCTCTCTCTCTTTAACGGTAAACTTGTATATCAATACTTATGGAAATCAAATGTTTAGAATATGATGACTTAGATTTGCAAACTATAAAATAAGGTAGTAGATATGAGGTCAGTTTCTCTCTCTCTCTCTCTCTCTCTCTCTCTCTCTCTCTCTCGTTATCGCCTATTTTCCATTGAATCATGGTCTGCTATATCAGTTATCAACTTTTATTGCGTTTTCCTATAAATGCGAACCTCTTCTAGTAGCAACTTCAATCTTCTTATATCGCCACAATTGAATAATATTGCATGATAAAGCTCAGGTTTTTATCTGATTAATCCAATGAAATTATTCAATTCAAGACCTCCGATTTTAGCCGTCCAACTATTTGTAGGCTCCTCGGATAGAATTTAAAAGGTATTATAAGTCTCATGAATCAGAAAAGATAGACCAATATTATTGAAGGCAAAGAGATTGTTTATTCGTAAAGGTCTAACTTTTTCCTTTAACGATTATAGAACTTACAAGAATCTTTACGAAATATGGTGTTTTGTATTTTTATTTTGGGATTATGCCTGTTGATTTCTTACTTGTCTGGAGACCGATATATCTTTCGACATAAACAATATCAGAGGCTCGTGGAACTCAATAATTTAGAGACGGTTCTTCTCCAGTATCAAAGAATCGTAATATTGTATTATTATTATTATTATTATTATTATTATTATTATTATTATCATTATTATTGTTATTATTATTTACTATATATTACTATTGATATTATCTATTATTTTTATTATTATTATTGTTATTTATTATTTTTATTACTATTATTGTTATTTATTATTATTATTATTATTATTATTATTATTATTATTATTATTATTATTATTATTATTATTATTATTATCATTGTTGCTTTTATTGTTGTTATTTACTATTTATTATTATTATTATTATTATTATTATTATTATTATTATTATTATTATTATTATTATAACTTGCTAAGCTACAACCCTAGTTGGAAAAGCAGGATGCTATAAGCCCAGGGGCTCCAACCGGGAAAATAGCCTAGTGAGGAAAGGAAACAAAAATAAATTTTTTTTAAAAACAGTGACATTAAAATAAATATTTCCTATATAAACTATAAAAAATAACAAAACAAAAGGGAGAAGAAATAAGATAGATAGTGTGCCCGAGTGTACCCTCAAGCAAGAGAACTCTACCCCAAGACAATGAAAGACCATGATATAGAGGTTATGTCAATCTCCAAGACCAGAGAACAATGGTTTGATTTTGGAATGTCCTTCTCCTAGAAGAGCTGCTTACCATAGCTAAAGAGTCTCTTCTACCCTTACCAAGAGGAAAGTAGCCAATGAACAATTGCAGTGCAGTAGTTAACTCCTTTTGTGAAGTAAAATTGATTGGTAATTTCAGTGTCATCAGGTATATGATGACAGAGGAGAATCTGTAAAGAATAGACCAGACTATTCGGTGTATATGTAGGCAAAAGGAAAGCGAACCGTAACCAGAGAGAAGAATCCAATGTAGTACTGTCTGGCCAGTCCAAGGACCCCATAACTCTCAAAGCATAGTATCTCAACGGCTGGCTGGTGCCCTGGTCAACCTACTCCCACACAATGGTTTGATTTTTGAGTGTCCTAGAAGAGCTGTCGACCATAGCTAAAGAGTCTCTTCTACCAAGAGGAGAGTAGCCACTGAACAATTGCAGTGCCGTAGTTAACTCCTTTTGTGAAGTAAAATTGGTTGGTAATTTCAGTGTCATCAGGTGTATGATGACAGAGGAGAATCTATAAAGAATAGACCAGACTATTCGGTGTATGCGTAGGCAAAAGATTAGTGAACCGTAACCAGAGAGAAGAATCCAATGTATAACTCTGGCCAGTCCAAGGACCCCATAACTCTCTAACGGTAGTATCTCAACGGGAGGAGAATCTGTAAAGAATAGACCAGACTATTCGGTGTACATGTAGGTAAAAGGAAAGCGAACCGTAACCAGAGAGAAGAATCCAATGTAGTACTGTCTGGCCAGTCAAAGGACTCTATAGCTCTCTAAGCATAGTATCTCAACGGCTAGCTGGTGCCCTGGCCAACCTACTCCCTCTCAATGGTTTGATTTTTGAGTGTCCTAGAAGAGCTGCTTACCATAGCTAAAGTGTCTCTCTTACCCTTATAAAAGGTATCCTGACACTTGCACGAATTTGTGGCACGCATTGTCACGACCCGAGTCGTGAACTGGCGTGAACTCGTCGTGAACTGGAGTGAACTCGTCGTGAACCTGTTGTGACATCGTGGCATGTCGTGACGAGAATTTTGAAATGTTCAAAATTTTGGTCACGACAAAATTTCGTGAACGCGGTGTGAACTATACGCGAACTGTTTGTGAACTCGTTGGGACGATGCGGGAAGTGCGGAAACTATGCTAAAACTATGCATGAACTCGTCGTGAACTCGTCGTGGCAGTTCGTGTCAATGTGGACAGGTGAGCTGTGATTCTGAGGTAATTTCTGTTTTTTTTTTTTTATTTTCCAGTTCGTGCCACAAAATGTCATGACTTGCCATGACAAATTCGTGGCAAGAAGTCGTGCAAGTGTCAGCCTGGCATAGAGGAGAATAGCCACTGAACAATTTCAGTGCAGTAGTTAACCCCTTGAGCGAAGAATTGTTACGTGCATTCTTAAGGTTTTTTAGAACGTCTGGAGGTAACTGGGCATAGCAGCTCACGGCTTTAGCATCAGCCATGCATATCAGTGAGGGATAATTAAAGATGCCTTGAACGATGGTTTACGGATGACTACCTTGAAAGATGTTGGTTTTCAGCTTAGTTTTTTTGCAATTCATTGATTTTTAACAACATACCATGTAGCAGAGAGAGATGTAAAGACTTTTTATGTCTTATTTTAATCTCCATTACTATTATTTGATTATTCCATGAGGCTGAGACGATTTTAACTATTTTGCAACAACATATGACACAGGAAGGAGAGATAAAATGGCTCTTTTTATAAGTCTTCTTTTTATATCCATGAATATTAATTGATTATTACTTAAGGCTAAGACTATTATTATTCTGTGAGAACTTGAAGGCAAGTTTTTCCTTCTATAAAATCTTCATTGATTATAGAATGGTTTGTCATATGATTGCTGATTGTATCACGCTAAAAGAATATTGATTATTTTATTACATATATATATATATATATGTATATATATATATATATATATATATAATGTATATGTATATGTATATGTATATATATATATATATATATATGTGTGTGTGTGTGTGTGTGTGTAGAAATATGAAATTTTGTTTTCACTTTCAATACATTTATCCCAACAGACAATTCTCCATTTACACAAATTGTTTCTCCAGTACTTTCCTTCCAGTTAAGTTTTGATTGGATTCATAAGCCCCACTTTATGGGTTACGTTGTTAGAGGTTTATTACCTTTTAAACTCTTGCCTGCAAACGTCCACGAAAATAAAGATAACGCCAAGAAATTGAATGTCTTTACCTCAGGTGAAGAATGGTGGAAATTGAATCTGCGGTCAGAGTTGACGATGAGTGACGTAACTGTTGTTTACGAAATATCACGATGGGGGATGAATGGCAAATCTTATATTCTTTAGTAAGAGAGATTAGTTCATCAAACATTTAACTGGGCTCCAAGGCACTAGAAGAGTTGGAAGACCCGGGCCTACATGGCTGAGGACTATGAAGCACGAAGTAGGAGATGGGGAATGGAGAGGTATTAATTTTAATGCTCAAGATAGAGACGACTGGCGAAATCTAACAGAGGCCCTTTGTGTCAATAGGCGTAGGAGATAATGATGATGATGATGATTTTGTTATACACTATGATAATACTAGATATAGAACATATTTCTCACAGTAATTCCAACAATAATTATTTTTCTCCTACCTTCTCTCTTTTCTTGATATGTATATATGTAATGTATATGTATGAGTGTGTATATATATATATATATATATATATAAATATATATATATATATAAGCGTGTGTATGTATATATACACACACACACACACACATATATATATATATATATATATTGTATATATATAACTTATTGTAATTCTCTCTCTCTCTCTCTCTCTCTCTCTCTCTCTCTCTCTCTCACAGAAATAGACAGCCTGTTGAAATTCGAACCCAGAATTCGTCATTATCCAAAGTTACAAAAACACGGGCTGTGCCCGAGAGCTTTCGTAAATAGTACCTTAGGTCGCTTTTTTTACAACTTATTTATACGATGCTTGTCTAAACGTTGACAGGTAGATACTATATCGCTGGGCATATGAATAATGGCTTTACCAGACGAGTTTATAGAAAGTTCGTATCATTACGTCATGTATTCATCGTCTCGTTTCAGACATATATATTACCAACGTTATTTGCATTCTTTTTTGCTTGATTATATTTTGCATATAATTCTAGCTCAGAATATATAAACACAGGAACGTTGGTAATTCATTTATTCAATATGTATAAAGAATTATGATGTGTACTATAGTCCATTTCTTTTAGCGAGTCATATTTGCACCGACTTGCAGCGGTGCCCCTTTTAGCTCGGAAAAGTTTCCTGATCGCTGATTGGTTGGACAAGATAATTCTAACCAATCGGCGACCAGGAAACTTTTCCGAGCTAAAAGGGCACCGTTGCGAGTCGGTGCAAATATGACTCGCTAAAATAAATGGACTATAGTTTGTAAAGTCCTTCTCAGCTTGATTGAAGTATTTCTACCTCTGCCAACGAAGTTGGAGGGAGCTTATGTCTTCGCCCCAGTTTGTGAGTGTGTTTGTTTGTGAACAGCTTCCTAGCCACAATTTTAATCGTAGAGTAATAAAACTTCCAGGGATTAAATATTATGTAAAAAGCTACAAATGATCAAGTTTTGGAAGATACAGGTCAAGGGTCAAGGTCACCGCTAAGCAAAACGTTGAATTCACGTAATCATCCATAAGTTTGGACATCGTTGTCACAGCGACTTCAAACTTGGTTCATATTTGAATGTATGAAAATCCACGCCAATTAATAACTGTTAAGGTCAAAGGTCAAGGTCTGGGTTGAGCAAAAGGTCGAGAAATAAGCTGCCTCGCTGGAGGTCTGCGCTCTACTGAATGCTCCTCTAGTTTTATAATATGCATTGCAAGGCATTCAGCATTTCACACCGCAAATTGATCGTTAAGGCCGGGAGCACACTAGCGACTCTGTGGTGCCACAAAGCTACAGCATCGTGTGGCGGGGATGTGATCTCCCATAGGTTTCCATTGTTTTCAAGTTTTGCCGCGCAAACTAGCGACTGTGGCAAACGACCGTGGCTCTCTGTCGCTCATCCCCGCGGCTCTCTGTCGCTCATCCCCGCCACAGGCGTGGCGTGGCTTTGAAAACAATGGAAACCTATGGGACACCACATCTCCGCCACACGATGCTGTGGCTTTGTGGCGCCACAGAGTTGCTAGTGTGCTCCCGGCCTGATAGTCTTAAAAACACCACAGTTCAGTTCCTACTCCTACCCGAGATGGGCAGGAGTGTACAAAACAAGCCTTTAATATTGGCGTTTGTTACTGCAGATCGTGATACACTTAGAATACCTACACTTAGAGGAATGTTAGTGCTGCCTTTTACACTGGTCTTGAGAAATATCATCCACTGACGTTAGCTATAAACGAAAACCGATTGAATTCTTGTTTGTAACCTGTACCACTTACTGGGGAATATTGTCAAGGGTGTCATTATGATGACTGATAAATCTTAGAGCTTAAAACTTTGAACTTGAGGAAAAAAAAAACTTATTCTTTTGCAAGTAAAAAATAGTAGACATTTTTGGTTGTTTTGCTCTCAACTGTGAAGCAAAATTCATTTGACACCAGTGAGATGACCAAAATAGTAGACATTTTGGTTGTTTTGCTTTCAACTGTGAAGCAAAATTCGTTTGACACCAGTGAGATGACCAAAATAGTAGACATTTTGGTTGTTTTGCTTTAAACTGTGAAGCAAAATTAATTCGACACCAGTGAGATGACCAAAATAGTAGACATTTTGGTTGTTTTGCTTTCAACTGTGAAGCAAAATTCATTTGACACCAGTGCGATGACCAAAATAGACATTTTGGTTATTTTGCTTTCAACTGTGAAGCAAAATTCATTTGACCCCAGTGAGATGACCAAAATAGTAGACATTTTGGTTGTTTTGCTTTCAACTGTGAAGCAAAATTAATTTGACACCAGTGAGATTACCAAAATAATAGACATTTTGGTTGTTTTGCTTTAAACTGTGAAGCAAAATTCATTTGACACCAGTGAGATGACCAAAATAGTAGACATTTCGGTTGTTTTGCTTTCAACTGTGAAGCAAAATTCATTTGACACCAGTGAGATGACCTTTTTAGATACTGCAAAGACATCTTGCCTGATGTTGATTTTATCATTACTAGCTAAGCTACAACCCTAGTTGGAAAAGCAGGATGCTATAAGCTCAAGGGCTCCAACCGGGGAAAATAGCCCAGTGAGGAAAGGAAGTATGGTAATGAAATAACAAATTCATTTGACACCAGTGAGATGACTACATTTTTAGATACTGCAAAAACATCTTGCTGATGTTGATTTTATCATTATTAGCTAAGCTACAACCCTAGTTGGTAAAGCAGGATGTTATGATCTCAAGGGCTCCAACCGGGGAAAATAGCCCAGCGAGGAAAGGAAATATGGTAATGAAATAACAGAAATTCATTTGACACCAGTGAGATGACCTTTCTAGATACTGCAAAAAACATCTTGCCTGATGTTGATTTTATCATTATTAGCTAAGCTACAACCCTAGTTGGAAAAGCAGGAGGCTATAAGCTCCAGGGCTCCAACCAGGGAAAATAGCCCAGTGAGGAAAGGAAATATGGTAATGAAATAACAGAAATTCATTTGACACCAGTGAGATGACCTTTTTAGATACTGCAAAAACATCTTGCCTGATGTTAATTTTATCATTATTAGCTAAGCTACAACCCTAGCTGGTAAAGCAGGATGTTATAAGCTTAAGGGCTCTAAACCGGGGAAAATAGCCCAGTGAGGAAAGAAAATATGGTAATGAAATAACAAATTCATTTGACACCCAGTGAGATGACCTTTTTATATACTGCAAAGGCGTGTTTCCTAATGTTTTTATTATTACTAGCTAAGCTACAACCATAGTTGGAAAATTAGGATGCAATAAGCCCGAGTGCTTCAACAGGGGAAAATAGCCCAGTGAGGAAAGGAAATAAGGCTATAAAAATAAATAATTAGCAATTAATAATGATTATGAAATATATTCAAATCGGAAATAACGTTAAAATCTTATATAAACTATGAAGAGAGACTTAACAGTACTTGGAGATGAGGTATTGCCTTTTATTTATTTCTCGCTCGCTCTCTCTCTCTCTCTCTCTCTCTCTCTCTCTCTCTCTCTGTCCCCGAAACGCATCCCTAGTACGGTAAAGTAATTAATAATGCATATGAAATATATTTATATTGATAGCAACGTTAAAATAATATTATATAAAATATGAAGAGAGACTTAAAGTCCCATCTAACAAGGTGAAAGTGGATGACATTACGTTCTATAACAAGAAAGAAATAAAGAGAGGATTCTGTTATTGGGAGCTTTATCTTGCTTCTGGGTGTTGTAATATAAGGTATTTGGTCTCTCTTTATGGCGAAATCGCATGTTTTTGAGTTATAAAGTTTCTGTTCGCAACCTAGTCTAGTCGACGTTAAATCCGTCTCACTCGTAGCTGTTCAAGAAATCGCTCTATCTCGTCAATATCTTCGGTATCTCCTTCCTCTCTCGTAATTATCTTGGTGATTCGTTCTCTCTCTCTCTCTCTCTCTCTCTCTCTCTCTCTCTCTCTCTAAAACCTAGTTGATCTTTTTCCAGTTTTCATCTTTTGTATCTCCTCCTCTCTCTCTCTCTCCTCTCTCTCTCTCTCTCTCTCTCTCATATCTAAAATCTTTTTTCTCTTTTTCCAGTTTTTATCTTTTGTATCTCCTCCTCTCATAAGAATCTTGGAAGTTCTCTCTCTCTCTCTCTCTCTCCTCTCTCTCTCTCTCTCTCTCCAGTTTTTATAAATTTCACCGGCCCCACCCCTCCATTTTCATCCTCTCCAGTGTGTCATCTCGTCCAGGTAATGCCCACCTTCGGGTGTCAAAGCTGTGTGATAAAGTATATCAGT
This sequence comes from Palaemon carinicauda, assembly GCF_036898095.1. Lineage (NCBI taxonomy): Eukaryota > Metazoa > Arthropoda > Malacostraca > Decapoda > Palaemonidae > Palaemon > Palaemon carinicauda. The sequence continues at coordinate 23,618,651 of NC_090769.1, forward strand.
CTTGTATCAAATGTTCGAGCTGTGGCAAAACATCTTTTTTTTTCGGGTGATCAGAGGCCTTTCCCTCGGGGGTCCTATTTCTTTTTTTTTTTAATCTGGAGCTTGGAAAGAATTACCTTTGATATCAGAGTACTTCTTCCAGCTCCGACGTAATGACTCCCTCTAGAGTAATGACAGTACTTAGCAGCAATTATTGCCAAGTGTCTTGCTAGTGTCTCTAATTGATTGTCACCGATACCCGAAGTTAGGAATGCAATGAAAAACCGACGTTCGGTTCAATTCTAACACTTTCATCTCGATTGGCCGAAGGCAATGTCCGGATAGGGTCGAGTGGATTTCGAGCGACTCTGGAGAGATTTTATTCATTTTAGAGCTCTTATAACAACAACAAGGTGTAATGGGGTGTTTTTTCCTTCAAGTGGAGACTGGCCAATCGGCCAGAACCCTGAAGCGCTTTTAATATCTTTGCTCAAGTAATTTCAAGAGAAGACTGGACATGGCCAGAACCCTAAAGCGCTTTTAATATCTTTGCTAGAGTAATTTCAGAAGACTGGACATGGCCAGAACCCTAAAGCGCCTTTAATATCTTTGCTCAAGTAATTTCAGAAGACTGGACATGGCCAGAACCCTAAAGCGCTTTTCATATCTTTGCTCAAGTAATTTCTAGGGAAGACTGGACATATACACGTAGGAATCCAGTGGCTAAAATAAATATAATTATAAACAAAACTCTGCTGTTCATGAGGTGAATAAAGTCCCCTTTCTCTTGAAACCAAATTCCTCGATATTTAGATTATTTTAAAAATGTGTAATTTTATAAACCCTTTTGTAAAATTTACCTGTTATTACAAATCTGCTAACTAGAGGGGCACTCAGTTGAGCGAAGACCTCCGCCTCGGCAGCTTATTTCTCAGCCTTTTGCTTGACCTTGACCTTTGACCCTAACATTTATTAAAAGGGTAGATTTTCATACGCTCAAATATGAACCAAGTTTGAAGTCTCTGTGACAACGATGTCCAAACCTATGGCTGATGACATGAATTGGACATGTTGCTTGACCGTGATCTTGACCTTTGACGTTGACCATCCAAAATTTAATAATTTCCAGCTTTTTACAAAAGTTAATCCCTGAACGTTGCATTACTCGATGATTAAGGTTGTTATTAGGAAGCTGTTTTCATATAAATAAACAGAAACACATACACACAAACGGGGTAAAACATAACCTCCTTCCAACTGCAATCATGATGGCATATAACTTATAATCAGTCAATCATTACAGACTGAGATAGGAAACTTGCTTTAATAGAATCTACATAATGTAATGTTATTTGATATGGCTAACTGGAAAGCAAACCTTAAAAACAATGTGTTTAATACCTGTAAGTCTTTAACATGACTACACACACACACTGTAAGTCTTTAACATGAATACGCCGCGCGCGCACACACCAACACACACACGAATTCAATTGAGAAAGCTATAGATTATGCAAGTAGAAGTGGTGCCAAAAATCATAGGAGCACAGGGAACTATACTTAAGTCATTGGAAAGGAATCTTTGGAAAGTGCACCTAAAAAAAAAGGGGAAAAAAAATAATCTGAAATTCTCCATAAAAATATACTGTTCTCCAGCCGTATTTCAGTAAAGTACAGACGACCGTAATTTTACCCTACTTTGTTATTATCTTTTACGGGTTAGTGACCGTAATATCACTCGTTAAGATCAATATATTCGTTTTTAAAACGCTAAAATACCTGGCAACATTTATTCCATGATTTTTTACCGTCTTTTTACGGCCAATCTTCAAGTGTGAAACCAAACCTTTGGGTAGTGAAGAAGCAAAATATTAAATAACCATTTATTTATGATTTTACAATTATTTTTGGTGATAATTTGCGAAGCAGCACACGCAGGTAATATTTCAATAACAGATTATTATACTCTCTTTACCCCCACCCCTCTCTTTACCCCCCACCCTCTCTTTACCCCCCACCCCTCTATCTTAAATTGCTACGAATGAAATTAACAATAACAATAGTATTTTTACATTTTCTTAATTCGCTACAAAGAAAATTCGTACGGGTAGATATCTTCAAAATATACGCTCTCAAGTATTCTTACATTTTCTTAATTAGCTACAAAGAAAATTCGTACGGGTAGATTTCTTCAAAATATACGTTCTCAAGTATTCTTACATTTTCTTAATTAGCTACAAAGAAAATTCGTACGGATAGATATCTTCAAAATATACGCTCTCAAGTATCCTAAAAAGTTATTTATTCATAAGAATTATGAGAATTATTCCATTGAAATCTCCCTACTCTCTATGCCAGCGTACTTGGGTGTAGGGATTTAGCAAGACTGCTCTGAAAGGGCGCACACACATATTACGCAACAGTGTATACAACTCGTCGATTGGGAACTTGGAAAGTGTGTACTATTTGGTTAACGCTGATAGATGCCAGTGTTTTTCTCATGTATCTGTACACTGGTTCCATTAACTATACAACTCTGACGTCGAAACAAGGTTATTTTTTGCTTCTCTCGTGTTATGTTCACAGACACATTGCCAATGTTTGGGATGGTTAACAAGCCACACCAAATGTCATTCCATCAGCGTTGCAACTGGATCCGCTTAGGAATCCAGCCTGGTAAGGAAATAGGTACCCTTTTACCCCCAGGCTATTTGGAAATTTCCAACCCTTAACCCCCAGGGGGTTATTTTTTTCCCAGCACATTTTGCAGTATAGCTTTTTTAAATTGCTCTAACAGCCTTAATTTTTTTCATAGAGAGGTCAGGTTGGTCTCATTCTCTTGGAAAATGCCTGAATTTTCTCAAAAAATTATCAAAAATATGACAAAAATTTTTTCTATAGCATTTTTTTTGCAAGGACGTACCGGTACGTCCATGGGGGTAAAGGGATGGCTTTTGTGAAACGAACCAGTACGACCTTTGGGTGTAAAAGGGGGTAGTAGGTTGGCCAGGGCACTAGCCACCCGTTGAGATACTATCGCTTGAGAGTTATGGGGTTCTTTGACTGGCCAGATAGTTATACATTTGGATCCCTCTCCTCTGGTTATGGTTCACATTCCCTTTGCCTATACATACACCGAAGATTTTGGCCTGTTCCTTACAGATTCTCCTTTTTCCTCATACAACTGACAGTACTGAGAATACCAAATGATTCTTCTTCACCAAAGGGTTTAACTACTGCATTGTATTTGTAATTGTTCTGTGGCTACTTTTCTCTATATAATTATAATTTCTATACTTTGTTAATTTTAATTCAAATTAAAATACAGATCGACAAATATAAGAACATAGACTTCATATTATAAATATAAAACGGAGATATATCCCAAAAATAGTCTTTTTCAACCTTGATAACTATGCGGAAATATTTTCCGTTCCAGAGTAAAGCAGAAATCGGAAATTGAAATGGAGATCCCTCTGTAGGTTTATGTTTTCCGTCATTAAGACCATAATTCTGCACATTGGGCAACACTGCCTTCCATCAACAACGATCAGCCTGTAACAGTATTGCCAGATGGGCTAGTCTAAAATTGCTCAAAAAACTCGATAAAAAAATACCCCAAAATAACTCAAAAATCCCCATTTCCAGGAATATATTTTCTTCTGATCCTAAAAGCTTTATTAGTATAAATATTACTCACTATACTTTATATAAGTACAAAGCAAACTAATTGTTTCTTTTCATATAAATTTGTACACCCAAAATCCCCGAATTTGGGGGTAAATCTGCAGATCTGGCAACACTGCTATACCTGCAATGTTGCCACTCTCCTCCTACAGCCGTCTGGGAGACTTGCAGACGATGTTCTGGTCAGAGAAAACAGATTTGAGTCTTGTTTGTAACTTGTACAACCTACTCGCTGAAGCAGCCTCGAGTTGCCATCACGAGAGCTGTTAAAAAAAGCTTATTCTCTCTCCATGAGGTAATATGAATGTCCTTTTAAGGCTTGAAGTTTAGGCAGTTGATTTTGCTTTCTACTTCATTTAGTATGTCCTTTTATGGAAATAGAGAAACAAAAAGAAATATATTTATGAACGGGAGAGTTCTGAAAGAGGTGAATAGCTAATCCAGAGAGAGAGAGAGAGAGAGAGAGAGAGAGAGAGAGAGAGAGGTGCCTGTAAGTTTGTTGGCCAATAAGCCACACTGATAAAAAAAATCGTAATTTGAATCGGAAATTCTCCGTAAAAATACTGTTCTCAGCCGTATTTCAGTAAAATACAGACGACCGTTATTTTTACCCTACTTTAGTTTTTATCTTTTATGAATTGGTGACCGTAATATCAAACCTTTACGTTAATAAAAAGGATTTTAAAACGTTAAAAATCCTGGAATAGATGTTGTCTGGCATTTACCGGTTTTTTAATGCAAAGTTTTAACAGTACATTTGTCTCAGTGTGACAGATTCAATGAGATATATACATTGCGCTCAGTGTTAACGAGATGAAGAAATTTCATCATTGAAGATTGTCTTGAATATCAGTTTTCTATGTGTTTAGGTGGTGGGCTGGAAGGAGACTGGTGGCCTAATAGTATCCACGACTAGATATATATTTTATTTAAAAACATATTTAGATAAATAGTAAAAAAATTCAATTGTATATACAATTCTTCTTCTTTGTCTGCATCTTTTCCCAATTTTATGTGGGGTCGATGTTCACAATCTCCACTGGCCATATTGGTTTTGGCTAATTTTTCATGGCCGGATGCCTATCCTGCCGCCAACCCTCCCCCATTTACCCGGGTTAGGACCGGCACCAAGTTGAGGCTGGCTTGCCCCCCCCCCCCCCACCCCTTTCAGTGACTGGGTTAATTGTAAACATACTGTGTAAAATATAAAAAAAAGATATTTGCAAATATACTATGATGTATATATGTATAAAACTATAAGATTGTAAATGTATATTTCATAATGAAAGATAAAAAAAAATGTTGGTTAATTTGTTTTCAATTGTAAATACACTTTATGTATAATAAAAAAAATATTTGTAAATATACTATAATGTTTATATGTTATAAACTGTAAGATTGTAAATGTGTATTTCATAATGAAAGATAAAAAAAAAATGTTGGTTAATGTGTTTTCAATTGTAAATACACTTTATGTCGAATAAAAAAAATATTTGTAAATATACTATGATTTATGTTATAAACTGTAAGATTGTAAATGTGTATTTCATAATGAAAGATAAAAAAAAAATGTTGGGTGGTGTTTTGTTTTGGCTTCCGAGGGAGCTACAAGTAAGGTGCTTGACCTTTTAATGTCGGTGAGATCACTGGGAGGGAAGATTTGTTGCGACCGGAATTGTAGTGTGTCATTTTACCTTTAGGAATCTCTCTCTCTCTCTCTCTCTCTCCTCTCTCTCTCTCTCTCTGGATTAGCTATTCACCTTTTTCAGTATTCTCCCGTTCATAAATCTATCTGTTTTCCTGTTCATCTATTTCAATAAACAGATATATTAAATGAAGTAGGAGGCAAAATCAATTTCCTAATCTTCAGAACTTTCTCTCTCTCTCTCTCTCTCGCTCTCTCGACTCTCTCTCTCTCTCTCTCTCTCTCTCTCGCTCTCCTCTCTCTCTCTCTCTCTCCTCTCGCTCTCTCTCTCTCTCTCTCTCTCTCTCTCTCTCTCAAGAGAGAAAGTTCTGAAGGTTAGGAAATGGATATTAGCCTCCTAGTTTCATTTAATATATCTGTTTATTGAAATAGAAGAACAGAAAAAAAAGATAGATTTATGAACGGGAGAGTACTGAAAGAGGGTGAATAGCTAATCCAGAGAGAGAGCCTTACCTTATTTTTTGGGGGGGCTTCCCCCAGGTCCCTCAGTGTGAGGCACCTCGTATATCCACCAGAGAGTTGCTAATGCATCTTCCGGTGTATTTTGCATCTTCCAGTCTTGGATGGTCCTGGGATACATCTTTTTTTTTTTTTTTTTTTTTTTTTTTTAATTTACCCTCTTGAGGGTATTCAATAATAATATATCAATGATTGTGAAGTGAAAGAACACAGAGAGAGAGAGAGAGAGGAGAGAGAGAGAGAGAGAGAGAGAGAGAGAGAGAGCACTAGCCTAAGTGTAAGATACAGCCAGCCATTTCGGGAAATTTTAACACTGCGATCAATATCTCGAAATTAAAGACTTTCTACAACGCCCGAAGGATATCATTCGTTACCCCGAATTTCATCAGAAAATACACTCCTGATTCCATGGTTTAGGACTCCTAACCCTCACTCCCCCCTTACGTGCTTTCATAATACTTACAAGCTATTACAGAAGATGGGGCCCTTGCTTGCGTGTGTCCCAGATGGCTATTACACTTATATTTGTATATAAGTAATTGCATACGGAAGTCGTCTTCATATCTTGATCTTGTCTAGCCTTTGGCGAAGTCCATGAGACGTCTTGAGTTTTAAGTTTGAGTTTTCAAGTTTTTTTTTTTTTTTTTTTTTTTTTTTCCCTCCGCCATGATAGACAGGTGACAATTGTACCTTGTGCGGTGGATTATGTCTATCATAAGATTTTATACATTTGAGAAATTTTCGTAATGATATTTATTTTATGTTTGCATTTATCTAAAATATTTTATTTTCATTGTTAATTACTTCTCTTGCTGTTTATCCGTTTCCTTATTTCCTTTCCTCTCTGGGCTATTTTTCCCTGTTAGAGTCCTTGGGCTTTCACCATCTTGCTTTTACAACTTGGGTGGTAGCTTAGCTAGCAAATCCAAAATCAGTCTTGCACAAACACACACACACAAATATATATATATATATATATATATATATTATATATATATATATATATATATATTATATATATATATTATATATATATGTATGTGTGTTTATATATATATCTATCTATCTATCTATCTATCTATCTATCTATATATATATATATATATATATATGTAATATATATGTGT
>NC_090769.1:23626107-23638607 GCF_036898095.1 Palaemon carinicauda
TAAGAAAATACGATTTTCTTAAGTAAGCGGGTGACTGGTCCTCAACTGGCTTTACTTTCTAATTGCGTTGTCTGTAATTGCATTTAAATAGCTGAAAGCGGCTACATTATCATAACAAATGCAGACCTCAAAGTGTTCCAATGTTTTAAACTTTATGTTCCAATAAGAATATTTGGTAATGGTTTTAGCAGTCTTTAGAGGACTACTCATATCCTGAGTTTGACTAAGATACATATTTAGCTGATAAATTCATGAACAAGATATTAATAAGCATTTAATATCATTATATATTGTGTTCGATTCCTCACGGAAACAGAGGAGTGCGCACCGTTTGCCCTTATCAAACTCATGTCTAAAGAACAAACCCGCAACGTTCGCCTGTATCAAACTCAAGTCTATAGAACTAACCTGCAACGTTTGCCCGTATCAAACTCATGTCTAAAGAACTAACCCGCAACGTTCGCCTGTATCAAACGCATGTCTAAAGAACTAACCCGCATCATTCACCCGTATCAAACTCAAGTCTATAGAACTAACCTGCAACGTTTGCCCGTATCAAACTCATGTCTAAAGAACATACCTGCAACGTTCACCCATATCAAAGAAATGGCTAAAGAACTAACCTGCAACGTCGCCCATATTAAACTTATGTCTAAAGAACTAACCCCGCAACGTTTGCCCGTATTAAAACTCATGTCTAAAGAACCCACCCCGCAACGTTCGCCTGTATCAGACTCATGTCTAAAGAACTAACCTGTAACGTTCGCCCGTATCAAACTCATAGCTAAAGAAGTTACTCAGCAACGTTCACCCATATCAAATTCATGTCTAAAGAGCTAACCCGCAACGTTCACCCGTATCAAATTCATGACTAAAGAACTAACCCGAAACGTTCACCGTATCAAGCTCATGTCTAAAGAACACACCTGCAACGTTTACCCATATCAAACTCATGTCTAAAGAACGCACCCTGCAAACAGGGATTAGCACTAAGCGTTCTCGATGGTGAAATTACAAATTAGAGACTGATAATGAAGACGGAACGCAAAAAAAACATCCAGAACTCAACACTGTAATCCTTCTCTCGACGTCAGCCGAATTTGTTCCGCTTCCTACGGCTTCCAATGGCCTTTATGTGATGCTTTTAGGAGTTGAAACGAAGAGCAATTTTTCCGTTGTGTCTTAACAAGTGATCTGGATATTCACGGGCTCTTGCGATTATAGGATTCGGTTATATTTGGATTAAATTTAGAACTTTAAAGATACATTTAAAAGTAAATATACGCTGGGTTTTCAGAGGTGACTTTCCTGTGCCTCTGCCACAATAGATAAACCCTTTAAATAAAACGAACCCAAATGGCGAAAACAACTTTTAAATATTGAATGACGAAAACTTAGAGAAAAGTCCATACTATTATTATCATAGTCATCATTATTATTATTATTATTATTATTATTATTATTATTATTATTATTATTATTATTATTATTATTATTAAAAAAAGAAATTGGGGTTAACATACGCAAGCTCTTTTGGAACACTGCAGGCTGGTTTAGGCTAAAAAAAAAAGGGGGGGGGGGATTTAAACATACGCAACCTCTCTTTGAACACTACAGGTTGGCTTAGGCTTAAAAAAAATTGGGGTTTAACATACGCAATCTCTTTGAAGACTACAGGTTGGTTTAGGCTAAAAAAAAATTGGTGTTAACATACGCAACCTCTCTTTGAACACTGCAGGTTATTTTAGGCTTAAAAAAAATAATAATAATCCCTTACTTCGGGAGTTTATCGTTTCACTCGTCAGGTACTTAAACCTCCTGAACTCCTTCACCACCTCTTGCTCTTCCTCATCCTCCTCTTCCTCCCTCTCCTTTCCTTATCTTTCTTCTTTCGAGCGTGAAATAGATAAAAAAAATCATATTTCTTCCAACAATAATTTTTCCCATTTTCTACTCTCCATTTACTCCATTTCGATTCGTTGTTAAAGGTGATTATCTCCAATATACTAAATTCTCTCTCTCTCTCTCTCTCTCTCTCTCTCTCTCTCTCTCTCTCTCTCTCTCTCTCTCTCTCTCTCTCTCTCTCTCTCTCTCTATTAGAAAGTCACCATATACAATTTTAGTCTCTTCATTCCATCTCTTATCCCTCTTATCTTCTCCAATCTTCTATTTAACCTTTCCATAACCATTCTCTTTTTCCTTTTTCAATGTTTCCAGTAATTTATTTCATCTACCTCTCATTCTTCCCATCCCACATCTTTCCTAAATACTTCTCACTGATCTCTCTTTCGCTCACTTAACTCTTAAAAGTTCGTGCATACATTCGTGCGCATCAGTAGTTACCCATATGACCCAGGGAGGTCTTCTTCCAGGCCGGGTCATGGAATGCGACCCGAAGCCGCAAGACCAAAAGCATCTTTCCAGCTTCTCTTAAGTCTCTCACGGGAGGCTGACCTAACCTTTTAAGTGTTTCTAACAGTGTGGGTTTTATCTCGAGCCCTTTGTACAGATCTAAATCACCACTGGGCAACTTCTCCAAGTTCCCTCTGTTGGGGTTCATGGAAAGCTGCGTATAGGATGGAGCGAGGAAGTTCTATCGAGTTGTAAAGGATTAAAAGGTCGCTCATGAATGGCAGAGGCAAGGGGCAATGACAATGCGCTAGAGACTAAGCAAATATCCATATGATCAATACACAAGATCCTCTCCACATAAACTAGTACTAGGGAAGGCCAGACAATGGTTGCTGATGACTCAGCAGGTAGAAGGTACAGTGACAATGCCATACAGACTAACCAAATATTCGTACGATCAGCGCCAAGTCTCCTCTCCACACAAACTAGGACCAGGGAGGGACAGACAATGGTTGGGTAATGATTCAACAGGTAACCCCATAGGCTCCCCTAAACCCTTATCCTTAACTCACAAGGAGGATGAGGTTGCAGGCACTACAAGAATCTATCGAGCTTGAGTTGATCTCAAACCTCAGCCGAGTAGATCACCAGATAGGGACATTTCCAAAAGACTACCTCTATCGAGCTTCAGTGGGTCTCGAACCCACAGCCAACAAGGAACGGACGTTTCCAATAGACTACAACTGTCGAGCTTCAGCGGGTCTCGAACCCTAGCCAACAAGGTAGGGACGTTTCCAAAAGACTACCTCTATCGAGCTTCGGTGGGTCTTGAACCACTACCAACCAGACAGTAACGTTTCCAAAAGACTACCACTATTGAGTTTCAGTGGGTCTTGAACCACAGCCAACCAGGCAGGGACGTTTCCAAAAGACTACCACTATCGAGTTTCAGTGGGTCTTGAACCACAGCCAACCAGGCAGTGACGTTTCCAAAAGACTACCTCTATCGAGTTTCAGTGGGTCTTGAACCACTGCCAACCAGACAGTAAAGTTTCCAATAGTCTACTACTATTGAGTTTCAGTGGGTCTTGAACCACTGCCAACCAGGCAAGGACGTTTCTAAAAGACTACTACTATCGAGTTTCAGTGGCTCTGAACCACTGCCAACCAGACAGTAACGTTTCCAAAACACTACCACTATTGAGTTTCAGTGGGTCTTGAACCACTGCCAACCAGACAGTAACGTTTCCAAAAGACTACTACTATTGAGTTTCAGGAGGTCTTAAACCACTGCCAACCAGACAGTAACGTTTCCAAAAGACTACCACTGTCGATATGCATTGGGTCTCGAACCCCAGCCAACCAGGCAAGGACGTTTCCAAAAGACTACTACTATTGAGGTTCTTTGGGTCTTGAACCACTGCCAACCAGACAATGACGTTTCCAATAATCTACCACAACCGGCGTTGTAATGTAAAAGCCATCAGAGTTTATTGCCATGAGAGTATGATTTTAAAATTCCTAGAGATAACGAGTTGCTGCAGGTGGATTTGCCTGCAGTGTGAAGGACAATTTCGCCTTCAGTGAAATATGCGATAGTCGTCTCAGTATCGTCTCCGCTGACTTCCCGTCATATGTCTTCCAGCACAGACCATTGTTAAAAGTTGACGGAAGACGCCGGGGTCTTAAGTTTAATTAACTTATGACAGTATCGAAGATGGAAAGTCAAAATTATTTTCTCGAGATGGAAAGCAGTCGCCAGATGGTTTTGACGAGAGAGAGAGAGAGAGAGAGAGAGAGAGAGAGAGAGAGAGGAGGATGATGTTAAACAAGACACTTCTGTTAAGAACAAATTATTGAATAATGATGATAAAGAAAATGATTGTGGATTTAACATAATATATTAATGATGTATATCTTAAAACAACAACAACAACAACAATAATAATAATAATAATGATAATAATAATAATAATAGTAATAATAATAATAATAATGATAGATGGTATGGGAACATTCAGAAGAGAAAATGGCATATGATTTTGTATACGGTATCCTGAACTTTTCTTAATTCATCAAGTGATAACTTCAAGATAATTGGGAGACCCAAGTGCTAGAGAGAGAGAGAGAGAGAGAGAGAGAGAGAGAGAGAGAAAGAGAGAGAGAGATCGTCACTTAACGCCTAAGTCGTAAATATTCTTCACTGATACTTTGACTTATCTCCCTCAATAGAGAATCATTGGATACTTTCTATTCAGATAAACGAACTCTTGTTGATTTTTTGTTTGTTTAACATAAGTAAAACGTTTTTCTTGTGTCCTTTCAACTATCATTCAACCATTAATTTCTCTCTGCAAATTAAGCGGCTAATTGATGTACTCTCTTATTTATTTACATTAATGGTAAGTACAATTTAAGCTTGGAGACACTAGATTTATTTATTTGTTTAATATAGGTGAATGTTTTGCTTGTGTCTTTCCAACTGCTATTAAACCATTAATTTTCTCTCTGATAATTAAGCGGCTAATGTATTATTTACATTAGTAGTTTAATTTAATTTGAGGTTGGAGACACTCAAGATATTCTGACTAGCTATTTGTCTTTTTATATCATTTAGCTATAAAGTTAAATTAATACTTGCTAAGTAATGTAATTTTAGTTATTTATATATATATTACAAGCTAATTTAACTGTAAAGATAGAATCTATACTGGCTAAGTATTTCAATTAGCTATGTATTATTACATATTTAACACACAAACACGGGGTAAAACATAACCACCTCCTAATTTCGTTGGCGGAGGTAATTATGTAACTGCTAACTTCCTAATAGAGTAGTTGAATCAGTAGAACTTTAAAAGTTCAAAGTTGGAGCAAATGCTTTTTTGTTGACCAGGCGGACATGAGTCTTTTTATAGTTTATATATGACATATTTGTTTTTTATGTTGTTAATAGTTTATATGACATATCTGCTTTGACGTTGTTGCCTTTTTTAGAATGATTTATTTTTAATTTGTTCTCTTCATTTATTTATTTCCTTATTTCCTTTCCTCACTGGACTATTTTTCCCTATTGGGGCCCTTGGGCTTATAGCATCTTGCTTTTCCAACTAGGGTTGTAGCTTGGATAGTAATAATGAAAACAATAAGCCGAGAATCCCAAACTGACAGGTCATAATATTATTGCTAGCAAGGAAATATATTTCCAAGACGGATTTGCTGAGGTCAACAACTTTGAGAAGTGATTTTTGTCACAAGTCTTCTGCTTGTTCGTATTACGTGTGACGGGCCGAGAGAAGGTTGTGACTCAAAGACAGTATGAAAGCAACTGAGTGAGTTCATTATAGAACACTCCTTTATATACAAAAGCTCAAAGCAACAAGAAATTTCATGTTCAAAAACAGACATTGTTACAGATGAGAAAAGCAGACAGGTTTATTTTGGTTCTTTTTAGTGCGAGGGAAGAGCGAAGATACAAGCATAATATATGCACAAAATGAACTATGTACGATCGTGTGACACACGGTTGGTACATACGCAACGAAATTTAACATCAGTCAAAATATATATTGTCGTTATTTCGTGGATTCATGATTTGCTATTTGATAGCCTTTTCTCCTATTTTCACTCATCTATATTTCAACCTTAATTCCTACTCTATAAGTGCTAATTCTCTTTAAAGATAATTTCCATTCTTGAAATCAGGAATCATATTTGAAAAACTTCTGATGTAAAAGATTTAAATTTTCTTCTTAACTATGATTTAATTAAGTAAAAAAATATATTTAATTTTTTATTACTGTTTTTTATGTATGTGTGTAATAGATCAACCACATAGCTGAAAAAGCAGGATGCTATAAGTCCAGGGGTTCCAACAAAGAAAATACCCCGGTGAGGAAAGGAAATAAGGAAATAAATAAACCATAATAGAAATGAACGATTATGATAAAATATATTAAGAACAGTAACAACATTCAAATGAAACTTTCATAAATAAACTATAAAATGAGACATATGTCAGCCTGTTCAACATAAAAGCATTCGCTACATGTTTCTGTTTTAGATATGACTGAACATAAAAGTACATACATTTTTCTTGTTTTACCTAGTTGGAAAAGCGGGATGCTTTAAGTCCAAGGTCTCCAACAGGGAAAATAGCCCAGTGAGGAAAGGAAATAAGGAAATAAATAGATTACAAGATAGGTAATGAACAATTAGAATAAAATATTTTTAAAACAGCAACAACATTAAGATATAAATTTCATATATAAACTATAAAAACTTCAAAATATCAAGAGGAAGAAAAATAAGATTAAATCGTGCGCCAGAAGTGTACTTCAAGCAAGCGAACCTAAGTCAGTTATAATATTACCGGTTAACCCTTTGAAACCTCTATAAACACAGCATTGTTTTCTGGATAAACAAACAAACAAACTATAATTAAACTCCTTTTGGGATGATATCAATAAATGTTCAACCACACCCTGTATAAACCCAACCACTTGATGTTTCCGTCAACATCATGGCGAGATTTTAATCTAACGAAGGAGGTACATCTTCTCCTGTTTAAGGACCTGGACGTTGGGAAAACGAACGTTCTGAAGGGTCAAGCTCGTTGGGTCAAACAGTGGCCAAAATATGAGGTCGAGGGAGGTCATAAATAGGGCTTTATACATAGAGCAGGTGACAGTTCTCAGCTATGAAGAATTCTGATCTACGCCCAGATTCAACTATACAAGTGGCATTGTCGCTATAAACTACACGCTGTTGATTGCTATAGTTTAGGATGGTAGGAACAGAATTTGCAGAGACGCGTTCACTGATACCTAACATATAATATTTTATAAGTAAATTTTGTTTTGTATGTATATACAGTATTCTAGAAGTTTTATTCCAGCTGTTACCAAGTTGTGGAATGATCTTCCTAATCTGGTAGTTGAATCAGTAGAACTTCAAAAGTTCAAAGTTGGAGCAAATGTTTTTATGTTGACCAGACTGACATGAGTCTTTTTTATAGTTTATATATGACATATCTGTTTTTGACATTATATTTTATATAGGACATATCTGTTTTGACACTGTTACTGTTTTTTTAGAATGATTTATTGTTAATTTATTGTCATCATTTATTTATTTCCTTATTTCCTTTCCTCACTGGGCTATTTTTCCCTATTGGAGCCCTTGGGCTTATAGCATCTTGCTTTTCCAACTAGGGTTGTAGCTTGGCTAGTAATAATAATAATAATAATACGGGAGCACCACAAACTTATCTACTACTAAAAGTTCAACCTTGCAGCAAATGTTTTTACGTTGGACAGGCTGACAAACTTATTTTTATAGTTTTATTATGAAACATATGTTTTGATGTTACTATTTTTAAAGTATTTTATTCCATTGCTTATTATTTCTCATATCGTTTACTTATTTCTTTATATCCTCTCTCTGGGTTATTTTTCCTGTTGGAACCACTGGGCTTATGAAATCTTCCTTTTCCAACTAGTGTTGTAGCTTAGCAAGTAATGATAATAATAATAATAATAATAATAATAATAATAATAATAATAATAATAATAATAGTAATAATAATGATAATAATATTAACAATGATGATGATGATTTATTATTATTATTATTATTATTATTATAATAATAATAATAATAATAATAATAATAATAATAATAATAATAATAATAATAATAATAATAATAATAATAAATAGTTTAGGAAGACATGCTCACAGATATTTAACATATACTATTTTATGCTTAAATTTTGATTTTCTGTACATGCATGCGTTGCAGATACACCACAAACTTATCTATTACTAAAAGAATAAATGGTTTAGAAAGACAATCTTACACATACCTAATACATACTATATTATACGCAAACTTTGTTTTCATGTATATGCGTGTGTTACGGGTACACCACAAACTTAACTAGAGTTAAAAGAATGAATGTAAATATCGAAGTAGATCAAGGGTCCCTTATTAACCCTTCCACTACAAGTGGTGAATTCAACAAAAAATTTGATGTATTAAAACCCTAACTTGTTGATATTTATTGTAATGGTCTCATCAAGATCTATTCAGTTAAAACAAACTAGTTATGGTTTGTGTGACTTTAATAGATGCTTCAATTCTTCAAATTTTGATTCTCACAACAGCAGTAAAAGGGTTAAGTAACAAACTTATAAAATCATATTACACAAGTTTCAGCTACTAACATTATGACTACACATCTTTTACAGCGTTGCAAATAGGTGTAACCCCAAAATAGAAAACAGGAATTTGTCGCCGGCTCTTCCATAAGACTGTATATAATAAGTCCCTTTCACTTTACTTAAAAGCGTATTTAACTATTAAAGAGCAAAAATAAATAAATAGATAAATAAATAAAGAGGACTGTTCATTAAATTCGACCAAGCTTTTAAAACAATCCAGATTAGAAAGATAGCAATTGCTGCGTAATTGGCCATAACTTTCGACCCCTAGTTGAAACAGTTGAAATATCCTTAAGGTATATAGAACGTCTCATGCAATTAAATCTACATTTCCCAGTGAGAACGAAGAACAGAATGAAGGTATGGGATGGCTGCTGCTAATAGATTGTCTGGCCTTTTGTTAAAACCTCAGACCCCAAATATCATCATCTGGTTGCTGCTGCTAATAGATTGCCTGGCCTTTTGTTAAAACCTAACAAACCTCAGACTCCAAAATCTGGGCTATTGTTAACACCAGAGACCCCCAAATGTCATTATTGGTCTTCAAAGAGAGCTTATGGATGGAGCAATTGGAGCTTAATCCTCTTGAGTTTCCATAGTGTGGCTGAGGTCCTTTGAATCGTCCACTTAGGAGTTAGAAAAGAAATAGGATCTTTAAATCCTCAAGATTTTCCATAGTATAGCTGATGTCCTTTGAATCCTCCACCGAGGAGTTAGAAAAGAAATAGGATCTTTAAATCCTCAAGAATTTCCATAGTATAGCTGATGTCCTTTGAATTCTCCACCAAGGAGTTAAAAAAGAAATAGGATCTTTATTGTCCCTCCCCATCACACAATGGCTACCAAGTAGAAAAGTAAATGGCCAATCAGCTTAATTTGATTTCCCATAGAGTCTGAGTATGTCGAAGTCGTTCCTTCGTTCCTTTGTCCAATAAGTTTTCTTCGGAGGAACCAAACTAGAATGAAGTACCCCATTCAAGGTAAGGTTTTATCTGACATTTGCCTTTCTTCCCAGGAGACTTCTGGCGGATGTTTTATTTATTATTATTATTATTATTATTATTATTATTATTATTATTATTATTATTATTATTATTATTATTATTATTATTATTATTATTATTATTATTATTATCATGATGTGACAAAACGAAAAGGCAATCCTAATCAGGAACATAACGGGTATATTAACTTAAAGGAGTGATATTACGGCAAAAAAAACCGTAAAAGATAATAACAAAGTAGGGTAAAATTACGGTCGCCTGTATTTTATTAAGATACGACTAAGAGCAATATATTTTACAGAGAATTTCCGATTAAATTTAGTTTTTTTTTTTTTAACAGTGTACGGAAAAATCTTAACAGCCCACCTTCACCAAGGTAATAAATACCCAGGTCAAATCCCTGAAACTGAGCAACAACGAAGTTGCGTAACTTGCGTAAAGCGTTTAAGTCCACGGCCGAACAGTTCATCCAACGCGGTTCGACACACAAGTGTCTGAAGTGATGTTCGAACGTGTGAACGGGAAGTGGTGTTCGAACGTGTGAACCGGATATTCGGTTGTCGAATACATTCGTCGAACGGTTCGAAGAAAGTCTGTTCTCGACTGACTTCTATGAGTGGGGCTTCATTGTCCACAAACCTTACGCACTTGTGGCTGACTCCAGCTCTTCGAACCGTTTGAAGACCGGGTTCGAGAACCGCGTTCGACGAACTGTTCGATCTTGTAAACCCCCAGGAAGCGAGGTTAATGAGAATAACACAGGTTGGAGCAGATCTTGCCTTGCTTCAGCAATCGATACAATACCAAATTTGGTCGCACTGGTGTAGGCAAGTTTATCTCTCTCTTTATTATCGGAGTCTTAGTGCAATATACATTCGAGGATCATTAGATCTCTCTTGAGATAAAAAAGTCACTATACAGTTAGTAGATAAGAGCAATAAACAGGTATAATTAAGAGAATGCTTTTAGTTGGACAGTTAGAACTTACAATATAGCATGTCCTTGAAAGGGATTTCTAGAGTTTTAAATTATCATTATTATTATTACTATCCAAGCTACAGCCCTAGTTGGAAAAGCAAGATGCTATAAGCCCAGGGGCTCCAACAGGGAAAAATAGCCCATTGAGGAAAGGAAATAAGGAAATTAAAAAATGAAGAGAACAAATTAACAATAAATCATTCTAAAATAAGTAACAACGTCAAAATAGGTATTCCATATATAAACTATTAACAACATCAAAAACAAATATGTCATAAATAAACTATAAAACGACTCATGTCCGCCTGGTCAACAAAAAAGCATTTGCCCCAACTTTGAACTTTTGAAGTTTTACTGATTCAACCACCCGATTAGGAAGATCATTCCACAACTTGGTAACAGCTGGAATAAAGGCGATGGAATGACAAATTGAAATATAGGGAAAAAGGAATGTGTTTAAATAAACCAGTCCCGTAGAAAACTCCTTATTTTCGCTCTTTATCAATTTATCAATGACTTATCATGATATTGAACTTATAAGGGGAAATTTAAGTGAAAGTTTATAAACAATCTAGAGGGACACTCAGTAGAGCCCACGCCTTCCCCACGTCAAGCAGTATTATTTTGCTCTTAACTCCAATATATACTTTTACTTGGATGTACTAACTACATAATCTAATGGATTTGTCCTCGGGTCATACCCCACATATCCACTAACGTTTGTTGAAATTGGTTTAGTAGTTTTTAAGTAATGTTGTTCACAAACAAAAATTAAACAAATATATTTGCCATTTTACTTAACATTGCGTTATTTTCAAAGTACTGCTGCGTAGTTGTACTTTGTTGTACTTTATCCAAAATGAAATGTTGCAGTTTCATCTTTGGGTCATACCTAACATGGCTACCAAGTTTAGTCAAAATCGGTACAATAGTTCTTGTGTAAAGTTGCTCATAAACAAACAAACTAAGAAACAATTAAATACACTAACAAAGACAAGGGTGAATACATACACTAGGCAATAATAGAGTTTTCCGATCTAGTCAGTTTGTTTAAGAATAGCTTCGACAAAAAAGTAGATACAAATTTGATTGAAAAACAGTTTGTGTGTATGTGGTTGAGAGAGAGAGAGAGAGAGAGAGAGAGAGAGAGAGAGAGTTTAGGTATAGCTTCGGGAAAAAAGAAGTAATTGAAAATTCGATCTAATAACAGTATAAGTGTGTGTGCGCGCGTGCGTATGTGAGAGAGAGAGAGAGAGAGAGAGAGAGAGAGAGAGAGAGAGAGAGAGAGAGAGTCATCCCTGCAAACGCCTGATGGATCCCTTGCGTGTAGAGTATCGATTTCTCCGAGCCGCCCACTTCTTCTCATGACTGACATTACATGTCGGATCCAGCAATTTGTCGGTCCAGGGCGACGCTAATAGCTAATGTTTGCGAGTGGAACGTGTGTCGAAAGATCCCTTGGAACCGTGAGGACGATGCCCAGTTATCACCTGAGTACGGGCATGTGGGTATGTGGATGTTACAGGACCATTTACCCGGAAATATTAGAGGCAAGTGCCGTTAAGTTTGACTTTGAGAGTTTGATTGTATTGTGAATCTTTCAAAATTAGGGATTTTTAGATATTTTTTCTTTTTAACTACAATAATTTCATACTATTTATTTGCGTAACTAGTGTACGCAAAGCAAGAAGATTGACGGCTAAATATTTAGATGGATATAAACAAACACACACACTGGCCCCTGAGGGACGGCCCCTGAGGGACGGCCCCTGAGGGACGGCCCCTGAGAGACGGCCCCTGAGGGACGGCCCCTGAGGGACGGGGCGAGACCGAACAGCTATGTGTCTGTCCTTCCCCCTTTACCCTGCCGAGAGGCAACCGATGCCCGATTACCTGGAGAGGAGAGGCACTGATGAAAAATAAAAATCAATCACTTTCAGGT
>NC_090769.1:23643607-23651107 GCF_036898095.1 Palaemon carinicauda
GCGGTTTTGAGTAGCCTTCTAACCGAGGCCCATTGCGTCAATAGGCGTAGGAGGAGATGATGATTAATATGTTCAATGTAGCTCCTAATTAATAAAATCCTAATTATAGAAAATAGTTTTTCTCCTTTATGTTATCCTATTGTAAATGATTTTAGAAGCCGATTGTAGTAGACATAGGCCTAAAAAAGATAGTTTTGTGATAATTTCTATCGATTTGGTGGTATTCAAAATAGAAATCATTAAGAATTAACAAAATACATCTTTCGTTTGATCACAAATCTTTCTCCTGGATTCGTGCTTCATTTTGAAGACATTCTCGGGTTCTCCGAAGACATTCTGGCTCCGAGATCCGTGTTTTGTTCTGGAGACTTTCTCGGCTTCTTCCTGATTGTCTCCTGATCAAGTTGCGTTTTTTTTATTTTTTTGAAATAGACCAAAAACAAGGTGGAGGAAAGGTATTAACAAAAATGGAGAATTGTAATCATTTGTGCTGTTGTATTGTGAAAACCAAAGTTATTAATGGAGTTATAAATACCAATCAGGAGAATATAGGATATTCGGGAATTAATTGTGTATGCCGTAATTGTTCCATTATCGTAGGAAAAGGGGTCTCTTTGATTAAACCAAAGAGTGAAAACCCAAAACTAGGAACCGTTATTGAAAAGGTTGAAATGGGTTGCCTTGGAATTAGAAAGAATCCAATTAGGGAGGCCAAAGAAGTGGCCTTGGCTAGAATTGTTGAGATTCATAAGTTTGAAAGGTCACAGAATAAGGAAGAAATAATATCTACGATCAAGCAGGACGATGACAAACCACAAGAAGGAATAGTTGCACATCTAGTCAGGACATTTGAAAAAATGACAAAACAAGAAAGAAGTCCATTACAGGAAAACAAAGGAAAAGTGAGGACTCTTGTTATGCAGTATGAAGAAAGGATTAAATGCTTTGCAAAACAGACCAGATATACGAAACTGAAACTGGATTGCGTTGGAATTAGAAAGAATTCAATTAGGGAGGCCAAAGAAGTGGCCTTGGCTAGAATGGTTGAAATTCATAAGTTTGAAAGGTCACAGAATAAGGAAGAAATAATATCTAGGATCAAGCAGGACGATGACAAACCACAAGAAGGAATAGTTGCACATCTAGTCAGGACATTTGAAAAAATGACAAAAATGGCAAATCAAGAAAGAAGTCCATTACAGGAAAACAAAGGAAAAGTAAGGACTCTTGTTATGCAGTATGAAGAAAGGATTAAATGCTTTGCAAAACAGACCAAAAATACAAAACTGAAACAGGATTGCCTTGGAATTAGAAAGAATCCAATTAGGGAAGCCAAAGAAGTGGCCTTGGCTAGAATTGTTCAGATTCATAAGCTTGAAAGGTCACGGAATAAGGAAGAAATAATATCTAGGATCAAGCAGGACGACGACAAACCACAAGAAGGAATAGTTGCACATCTAGTCAGGACATTTGAAAAAGGGACAAAAATGGCAAAACAAGAAAGAAGTCCATTACAGGGAAACATAGGAAAAGTGAGGACTCTTGTTATGCAGTATGAAGAAAAGATTAAATGCTTTACAAAACAGACCAAAAATACAAAACTGAAACAGGATTGCCTTGGAATTAGAAAGAATCCAATTAGGGAGGCCAAAGAAGTGGCCTTGGCTAGAATTGTTGAAATTCATAAGTTTGACAGGTCACAGAATAAGGAAGAAATAATATCTAGGATCAGGCAGGACGATGACAAACCACAAGAAGGAATAGTTGCACATCTAGTCAGGACATTTGAAAAAATGACACAAATGGCAAAACAAGAAAGAAGTCCTTTACTGGAGAAAAAAAAAGGAAAAGTGAGGACTCTTTTTATGCAGTATGAAGAAAGGATTAAATGCTTTGCAAAGCAGACCAAAAATACGAAACTCAAACAGGATTGCCTTGGAATTAGAAATATCTTACAAGAGGTTATCAAAGAAGAGAATTTTGAAGAGTAAAAAGGATGTTGTTCAATAGAAGAAAAAAAAATCTAAAGTAACAACTAAGAAACAATTCTGTTGGAGTAACCTAGAGGATGTGCACTGCAGATGGAAGAAGCTGAGCTTCTTCTAGTATGCAACGGTTCTATGATGGAGTGGTACAAGCCTTTGTCATGTGAACAAATGGTTGGATTTCTAGATCTATTCTTCCGGATGTCAACCTTATGGTTGCTCTGTTGGAATAATCTAGAAGACTGGCCCTGCAGAAGGAACAAGCTTAGCTTTTTCTAGTATGCAGTTATATCCTCAAAAGGTGCCTCAAAAAGTTTTTTGGGGATTCAGAACTTGTTTCATGAGGGAGTTATGATTGGAGAAGATGGCCAAATATATAATAGATGTAAATATGAGAATTATTCCTTAAATTGCATAAAAAAATTTAAAAACCTAAAAATCAAAAAATCTAAATTCAGTAACTGTTGTTATGTAAATGAGATTCCGTTAGCCTGACTGCTTCACTTGAAGGATGTTTGGAATAACTGCCCACCTTGATGGATGTGTGGCTGAACAACCCAACTTAAATGGTGCTTGGACTATTTGAAAAGGCTGGCTCTGCTGAGGGAAGAAACCTGGCTGAATCTAGCATGCTATGTCCCTTGATCGAGGGGTAGTACAAGACCTTCATCAAGTGGACAAATGATCGGATATCTAGATCTATTCTATCGGATACTAACCTTCGGGTGGTTCTGTGGGAATAACCTAGAAGACCGGCTCTGCAGAGGGATGAAGCTGGGATTCTTCTAGTATGCAGACTAGTTCTTGGAGAATAGGCCAAAAAAAAAGGAGTTCAAGTTCACTATATGGAGTGAAAATCAAATTCAGTAACTTGTGAGGTAAACGAGATTCAGCTGCGTTTTGTGAGGAAAGGAGACATGAGCAGGATCCTTAGCCCTGAGTGCTTCACTTGAAGGATGTTTGGAATAACTGCCCACCTTGATGGATGTGTGACTGAACCACTCAGCTTAAATGGTGATTGGACTATTTGAAAAGGCTGGCTCTGTTCAGGAAGAAACCTGGCTGATTCTAGTATGCTATGTCTCTTGATGGATGGGTAGTACAAGCCCTTCGTCAAGTGGACAAATGGAGGAGGAGGAGGAGGAGGAGGAGGAGGAGGAGGAGGAGGAGGCGATGGAAATGGAAGGGGAGGGGAGATGGAGGAGAAGGAGGAGGAGGAATGAGGGGGAGGAGGAGAGGGGGAGGAGGGGGAGTAGGAGATGGAGGGGGAGGAGGAGGAGGGGGAGGAGATGGGGGAGGAGATGGAGGAGGAGGAGGAGGAGTAGGAGGAAGAGAATGAAGGAGAAGGAGGAGGAGGAAGAGGGGGAGGAGGAGGAATAGGAGATGGAGTGGGAGGAGGAGGAGGATGAGGAGGAGGAGGAGGAAGAGGAGATGAAGGAGAAGGGGAGGAGGAGGAGATGAAGGAGAAGGAGGAGGAAGAGGAGATGAAGGAGAAGTAGGAGGAGGGGGGAGGAGGAGGAGGAGGAGAAGGAGGGGCTTGAGATGGAAATGGAAGAGGAGGGGGAGATGAAGGAGAGGGAGGAGGAGGAGGAGGGGGGAGGAGGAGGAGGAGTAGGAGATGGAGGGGGAGGAGGAGGAGGAGATGGAGGAGGAGGAGGAGATGGAGGAGGAGGAGTAGGAGGAAGAGATGAAGGAGAAGGAGGAGGAGGAGGAGGGTGAGGAGGAGGGGGGAGGAGGAGGAGTAGGAGGATGGAGGGGGAGTAGGAGGAGGAGGAGATGGAGGAGGAGGAGGAGAAGGAGGAGGAGATGGAGGAGGAGGAGGAGATGGAGGAGGAGAGAGGAAATGAAGGACACGGAGGAGGAGACGGAGGAGGAGGAGGAGGAGGAGACGGAGGAGGAGGAGGAGGAGGAGACGGAGGAGGAGAGGGAGGAGGAGGAGAAGGAGATGAAGGAGACGGAGGAGAAGAAGGAGGAGATGGAGGAGGAGGAGAGATGGAGGAGGAGGAAGAGAAGGAGGAGGAGAGGATGAAAGAGGAAGAACTGAATGGTAGTGATAGGGAACGAGCTAAATGGACCGATTTGAAAAGGCGTGTAAGAGGAAGGGCAAATAACGGTAGAAAAGGACTCTCATTATCACAGTGGTTCATTTATTAAGATGATTAAAATGATTCTCTCTCTCTCTCTCTCTCTCTCTCTCTCTCTCTCTCTCTCTGTGTGTGTGTGTGTGTGTGTGTGTAGTAAACGAATTTCAAGAATAAGTTAAGACAAGATCATATATACTCTTTAAACGTTTGAAACTAATTCGCTCTACTCAAAAACAGTTTGAGTCTCCGCGGATGGGACTAAAAGGTCTTTGAGACATCGAAATCATTGTAACTCCTTGTAAATCAATCAGTTAATCAATCAATCAATCATCAATCAATCAATCAATCAATCAATCTCTCTCTCTCTCTCTCTCTCTCTCTCTTCTCTCTCTCTCTCGTTTTTACTTACGAGTCTCCACGGATGAACTAAAAAATCTTTTAGAGATCCAAAATCCTTGTAAATCCTGTAATTCTCTCTCTCTCTCTCTCTCTCTCTCTCTCTCTCTCTCTCTCTCTCTCGTTTTTATAACATAACATAAGACATTGTCATAAATCTGAACTTCTGAAGGTCCACTGATTCAACCCCCGTTGCATATCCTTCCACCAACTAAAAGTATCCTATTATGCAAATCGGGAAACCATTCCCATCCTTATAAGGAGACCACTGACTTCCTTATAAGCAGACAGCTGTCTAGTGGGACTTTCTGTCCTCTTAAACCTGAGCAATGCATTCGCTGGCTGCAAGATCTCACATTGACTTTAAATGTGGACGATAAATGAATCAATGTTTTGACAGATGTGATCGCCTCAATAAGAGGCTCTTCGTACGTAAATGCTTGCGACTTATGGCACTTTCGTATTTAAATGCATGTAGATTATTCGCTCTCCAAAAGGAATAAACTGCTTGATAGTATTACGTTCCACGAGTGGTTTTTACATATTCAACGCGATTTGCCCTTTCTGAGGCAACTACTATATTTAGGATTCTCTCTCTCTCTCTCTCTCTCTCTCTCTCTCTCTCTCTCTGACAATTATAGATTTTACCATTCTCTCTCCTCCCCCCCTCTCTCTCTCTCTCTCTCTCTCTCTCTCTCTCTCCCCCTCTCTCTCTCTCTCTCTCTCTCTCTCTCTCTCTCTCTGACAATTATAAAAGATTTTACCATCTTTTTCCCATTCTCTCTCTCTCTCTCTCTCTCTCTCTCTCTCTCTCTCTCTCTCAAGAAAAAAATTATCACTTATATGTACGGGAATTCTAATCAAATTACAATAAACCTTAAAAGTCTCGAACATCAGAGAGAGAGAGAGAGAGAGAGAGAGAGAGAGAGAGAGAATGTTATATGCTTTATTGCATGCCCCAAACGCGGTCCATTAAGGAAATGTGGCTCTCTCCACGCTTCACTGGTTCCGCATGAATATATGCAATCATATTATTGAAATCAAAGTTGTGCGTCATTGACTCTTGTTTGGATTCATTTTCGTCTTTTAAAAAGCTTTTAAATCGTTAACTTTTCAGTATCTTTTAAAAATATAATCGATCATTAATACTAATTAATATATAATCCTGCACTCACCATCATATGGCTCAATATTACACATTATTATTATTATTATTATTATTATTATTATTATTATTATTATTATTATTATTATTATCATTATCATTTTCATTATCATCATTAATATTATTATTATTATTATTATTATTATTATTATTATCATTATCATTATTACTACTTGCTAAGCTACAGCCCTAGTTGGAAAAGTAGGATGCTATAAGCCCAGGGTCTCAAACAGGGAAAATAGCCCAGTGACAAATGTAAAAGAGGAAAGATAAAATATTTTAAGAACAGTAACAACATTAAAATAAATATCTTTATAAACTATAAAAACTTTAACAAAACCAAAAAAAAAGGTAAATAAGATAGAATAGTATGCCCGAGTGTACCCCCAAACAAGAGAACTCTAACCCAAGACAGTGAAAGAACATGGTACAGACGCTATGGCACTACCCAAGACTAGAAAACAATGGTTTGATTTTGGAGTGTCCCACTGCTAGAAGAGCTGCTTACCATAGCTAAAGAATCTCTTCTACCCTTACCAAGAGGAAAGTAGCCAATGAATAATCAAGTGAAGGAGAATTGTTTGGTACTCAGTGTTTTCAGGTGTATGAGGACAGAAGAGAATATGTAAAGAATAGGCCGGACTATTCTGTGTTTGTATAGGCAAAAGGAAAATGAACCGTAACCCGAGAGAAGAATCCAATGTAGTTGTACCAACCGTGTGTCACACAATTGTACATAATTCCTTTTGCATATATTATGCTTGTATCTTCGCTCTTCCCTCGCACTAAACGAACATGAAAATTCATGTCTGCTGTTTCCTCTGTAACATTGTCTGTCTTGTTAACTTGTTATGTCCTGTTGCCTTGAGGTTTTGTTATAAAGGAGAGTGTTCTATAACAATATAACTCAGTTGATTGCATCCTGCCTTTGAGTTCACAACCTCTCTCGGCATCGTCACATAGTACTGTCTGGTCAGTCAAAGGACCCCATAACTCTCTAGTGGTAGTATCTCTAACTTTTCAGTATTTTGTAAAACTATAATCGGTTATTAATACCAATTAATAATCATGCAATCTCCATCATAAGGCTCAATACTAAACATTATTATTATTATTATTATTATTATTATGATTATGATTATTATTATTATTATTATTATTATTATTATTATTATTATTATTATTATTATTATTATTGGGCATTTTCCTACTTGCTAGGACAATGAGCGGCCTTTAATCTTTTAGATGATTATTATTATCATCATCAATAATAATAATAATAATAATAATAATAATAATAATAATAATAATAATAATAATAATAATAATAATAATAATAGTAATAATAATAATGATAATAATAATAATAATAGCAATAATAATAATACATATTTGTGCCTATAATTTAAAAAAATAATTACCTGATAAGGTGAAAGAAAGAGAAAAAATATAATTTAAGACGAAAAACCAATGAAGATAAGTATTCAGGCAAATTAATAAGTTTATGCAAGATTAAAATGTATGGAATCTTATGACATTTATCTTATATAATCGATAAAATTAATATTTTCATCAATGGTTGTAAACATTTAATATCAATACTATTATGCATTAATATGAATAATATTTTGCATTAACACCAAGCTTGACTTAAGTATTTGCAAGTTTGTTTCATACAGAGATAAAATTAGTAATCTATTTATATAGATATTTTTAAATTTTCTGGGATATCGTAAGTGACCATTACATGCTTACTCGCAACTCATCAATTTCAAAGTGTCTTGCTCTGAAACTTTTTAGGATATATGAAGATGAATGTTATACTCTTTGAACGTAACTTATCAACTTCGAAGTGTCTTGCTCTGAAATT
>NC_090769.1:23656107-23666107 GCF_036898095.1 Palaemon carinicauda
ATATATATATATATATATATATATATAGGGTCAGTTTCTATAGCATTGCCCTTCTAGGTCAATTTCACTGTCCCTTGCCTCTGCCATTCATAAGTAGCCTTTACCCATTTAAATCTTTAAAGAGATAACTAGGAAGTGTAAAAAAGTGTAAACAGTAGTACAATTTATAATATAAACGTAGAAGGCAAGTCACCGAACTGTGTTTAGCTGCTAAAGACGTGTGATGCATACATTATCTTGTGAACAAGCATATACTATTCACATTTTTAAGAAACAAGCATAGAGGAACGCGAGTTAATGATAATTTTTCTAATCTATTGAAACAGTACAATCGTTATCAAAGTTAAACTCATTAGATAAATTTCATCTCTATTTCAAACTAATTGAAAACAATCTGGATATATAAGAAACGTTCACAATAAGTACCAGAAATGTAGAAGCTATTCTTTAGCATAGCCAAATTGAAACCAATCGTTTGTGTTGTTTATGTTTACGTAATTTTCAGAAAATTTGCAAACCCTGGAGCCTGATTTCTCTTAGCAGGTGAAAATATTTGTAATCACATTATAACTATACATATATCTTTTTAAGTAAGGTTATTTTTCTGACCAAAAAATTCAGTCAACCAGAGTTAGCATTTTGGCAATTTCTCTTTGGTAGGCGACTAAGAGGAACACTTTGAGAAGCTATGTAATTCTAACTGAAAAAAAGGAATAAGATAAAATATTTATCGTAAAATCAAGCAACCAAAATCTAAATTAACGTAATTTTAAAGTATGCAGAATATTTGAACTTAGTGGAATCTCCAAGTGAATTTTAAATATCACAATGCAACAGCAAGATTAAATGAAAATAGCCATAATTGTCACCATGTTAAATGTTTTAGGCTTGAGGATCAACTCGATAAGTTTTTTTTTTTTCTCTAAGTTGAGTAAAACTAGCAAACATATTCTCTAATTACATAGCTTAAGTCATGCAGATAACTTTATTGAAGTTCTCTGAACGGTGAATCGCAGGCGTTATGAATAGATAAGCATAATTGTCACCTTGTTAAAAGTTTTAGGCCTGAGGATCAACAAGTTATTTTTTTTCTCAATGTCGAGTGGAAACAAACATTTTCTAATTTTGTTGCTTAAGTCATGAAGATAACTCTATTGAAGTTCTCTGAACGGGGAATCGCAGGCGTTATGAAAAGATGAGCATAATTGTCACCTTGTTAAAAATTTAGGCCTGAGGATCAACTCGATAAGCCCTTTTTTTCTCAAACTCGAGTGAAACTGTTAAATATATTCTCTAATTAAGCAGCTTAAGTGATACAGATAACTTCAGTGAAGTTCTCTGAACGGTCAATCACAGGTGTTATGAAAACGAAAAAAAAAAAAAACATTAATTCAAACTCGAGTGAAACTTATAAAATATATTCTCTAATTATGAAGCTTAAGTCATAGAGATATCTTTAGCGAAGTTCTCTGAACGGTCAATCACAGGTGTTATGAAAAAAAAAACAAAAAAAATAAAACATTTCTAAAACAATTTTTCTCCTCTTTATTTCACTCTTGTCTTTATCACTTGTTATTCATGTGACATCAAGCGAAAGAGTAAAGATAGAAATGACTAACAGCATCAGCTTCATCAGCTAATTAGCCTTCGATTCAAGTAAATCAGCGAACGTAATTGCAAGCTGAAGCCCCTTTTCATCCTAATCAGTATTCAGGAGCCATCATAACAATCATAATAGCCAGCGCACTGCAATGGAATACCTCTGACCAGAGGGTATTGTTGTCATTTGTTTGGTTCTCCGGCTTCAGACCCCTTCCTTGAACCCTTCCACCATCCCCTTAACCACTGGTGCTCTAGATTCTAGTGTCTAGAAGATATAAGTGACCTGCAGGACGCTTACCTAAAGAAGTACCTCACGTAATTTTATCTCGACCACTTTTCTATAAAATTTTAGTTCAAACTTGCAGCAAATGTGTTTATGTTGAAGAGGCTGACATACGTCTTGTTATAGTTTATATATGAAATGTCTATCTTGATGCTAATAATGTTTCAAAAATATTTCATTTTAATTTTTCATTATTTCTCATATCGTTTATTGTCTTATTTCCTCTCCTCACTGGGCTATTTTTCCCCGTTGGAGCCCTTGGAATTATAGCATTCTACTTTTCCAACTGGGGTTGTAGCTTAGCTAGTAATAATAATAATAATAATAATAATAATAATAATAATAATAATAATAATAGTAATAATAATAATAATAATAACAATGACCTTGCATCATCCATCTATCATCAGCAGCTCTAGAACGAGAGGCCCAGCAATGCCATCTACCGGACAAAAAAATCGACTAATCGAGTGGCATTTCAATCCATTCATGTCATAGCCGTAGATGAAATTAAAGAGGCCCCCTGACGATAATGACTCAATTTAATGAAATAATCACGCAGTGGAAGAAGGCGAGTCAAAGGAATACAGATGAGTAGAGTGCAAGAGATTAAAGGCTTTCACTCCTGGAAATGCCTTAGGGCCGTCCAATTGTTATTAAATGGTCTCTTAACCTACCCAAACGTTGCCAAATGAGATATCATATTAGTATTCATCATCTGGCATGGATCCTTAGGTGGGCGAACTATTAAAAAAGTACTTTATGGCCTAAAGGGATAATATATGCGCTCAATGAAGATTTTCCCTTTCTTCAAATTAGTTTGTTGTCATGACGTCATTTGTAATGGTTATTCTGATTGTTATGAGTTGATAGTAGATTTTTAATGCTACAGAGAGGGAAAAAAAAAAAAAAAAAAAAAAAAAAAAAAACTTCCAGCGTTTTTGACTGGAACAAACAAATTGCTGTTCGTTCCTGGAATTGCGTTAAACTTGTCTTGTGCAATTGTTGTTTGAATACTAATGTCATTAGCATGATTGGTAGAAGCTCTTTAACAGC
Source organism: Palaemon carinicauda (assembly GCF_036898095.1). Classification (NCBI taxonomy): domain Eukaryota; kingdom Metazoa; phylum Arthropoda; class Malacostraca; order Decapoda; family Palaemonidae; genus Palaemon; species Palaemon carinicauda. The sequence continues at coordinate 23,659,049 of NC_090769.1, forward strand.
GTCCTAATTATAATTAATGAGCAATTTTTTAGCTTTAATTGTTCTTGTAATAATCATTAATATTGCACCATTATTGAGAAACTAATGATTTGATGGTCTTCCTCTACCACTCATCCTAGCCTAATAGTCTATACTATTTTGAAAGTGCTTGCCAATTTTATATATATATATATGCATATATATATATATATATATATATATATATATATACATATATATATATACATATATATTTATACATATATATTTATACATATATATAAATATATATATACACTATATATATACATACATATATATATATATATATATATATATACATACATATGTGTATATATATATATATATATATATATATATATATATATATATATATATATATATACATATATATATACATATATATATATACATATATATAAATATACATATATATATATACATATATATATATACATATATATATATATATATATATATATATATATATATATATATATATATATATATATATATATACACTATATATATATCTATGAAATATATATATATATATATATATATATATATATATATATATATATATACATATATATATATATATATATATATATATATATATATATATATATCCCTAAAAACTTACCTATGTACTTATTTAAAAACTGGTCAGTTTTACATGAATGCATTACTACTAAGAAGTTAATGTAAGATCAAAATGGAGGATCAAGAATTCTTTCTAATTTGACCATCAGAAAGGAATTTCAAAAAGCTAGCCGTCGGGTTAAAAGCTCCTTAAGAGTTGATAGCTACTGGAAGCAGAACATTACTTCATCTTCGTAAGCGCCTCCTATATTCACGGTATCATCATCCTAATAATTATTTTGTGTCCACATAATAATTGTGGTTATATACTACATTTATTTTAGCTGTGATAGCTTTGTTTGTAATACAATTTAACTATAATCTTTTCGTATTAACATATTCAAATTTCCACGATAGTTCAAAATTTTCATCCCACCTTTTTGGATTCCTTCTCATATACAAAACAGCGTGTTTTGTTTTTCAATGCTTTAAATTTTCTCACTCCCTCAATATCAACTTTTCTTCCATTTATTCCCTCTCTTAAGTCCTCCAGACACCCACAAACACCATATACTACACATCACTTGGAGGTAAGAATTGCAAGGTCATAATGCAACATGCAATGGAGGTGGAATTGCATGGACGAAACGCAAAACACTACGTAAGTGAAGTCGGGTGGGCGTAACACAAGATGCAATGAAGGTGAAATTGCGTGGACGCAACACAACACTCACTAGGGTGGAATTGGGTAGACGTAACGCAACACAACACACACTAGGGTGGAATTGGGTAGACGTAACGCAACACAACACACACTAGGGTGGAATTGGGTAAACGTAACGCAACACAACACACACTAGGGTGGAATTGGGTAGACGTAACGCAACACAACACACACTAGGGTGGAATTGGGTAGACGTAACGCAACACAACACACACTAGGGTGGAATTGGGTAGACGTAACGCAACACAACACACACTAGGGTGGAATTGGGTAGACGTAACGCAACACAACACACACTAGGGTGGAATTGGGTAGACGTAACGCAACACAACACACACTAGGGTGGAATTGGGTAGACGTAACGCAACACAACACACACTAGGGTGGAATTGGGTAGACGTAACGCAACACGCAATGGGGTGGAATAGTGTTGACGTAATACAATACACACTGGAGGTGGAATAACGTGGTCGTAACGCAACAAGCAGTTGAGATGGAATAGCGTGTTCATAACGCAACATGCAATGGAGGCGGAATTAGGTGAACGTAACGCAAAAGGCAACGGAGATGGAATAGCGTGGACGTAACGCAATAAGTAATAGAAGTGGAATTGTGTTGACGAAATGAATGTCTGTTTAGAAAGGTGCTCAGGGTACCGCAAATGAACCCAACTAGGTACCATTCAGGGCACCACAAATGAACCCAACTAGGTCCCATTCAGGGCAAAACAAATGAACCCAACCAGGTCCCATTCAGGGCACCACAAATTAACCCAACTAGGTTCCATTCAGGGCACCACAAATGAACCCAACTAGGTCCCATTCAGGGCACCACAAATTAACCCAACTAGGTTCCATTCAGGGCACCACAAATGAACCCAACTAGGCCCCATTCAGGGCACCACAAATGAACCCAACTAGGTCCCATTAAGGGCACCACAAATGAACCCAACTAGGTCCCATCAAGGGCACCACAAATGAAACCAACTAGGTCCCATTCAGGGCACCACAAATGAACCCAACTAGGTCCCATTCAAGGCACCACAAATGAACCCAACTAGGTCCCATCCAGGGCACCACAAATGAACCCAACTAGGTCCCATCCAGGGCACCACAAATGAATCCAACTAGGCCCCATTCAGGGCACCACAAATTAACCCAACTAGGCCCCATTCAGGGCACCACAAATGAACCCAACTTGGTCCCATTCAGGGCACCACAAATGAACCCAACTTGGTCCCATTCAGGGCACCACAAATGAACCCAACTAGGTCCCATTGAGGTCACAACAAATGAACCCAACTAGGTCCCATTCAGGGCACCACAAATGAACCCAACTAGGTTCCATTCAGGGCACCACAAATGAACCCAACTAGGTCCCATTTAGGGCACCACAAATGAACCCAACTAGGTCCCATTCAGCGCACCACAAATAAACCCAACTAGGTCCCATTCAGGGCACCACAAATGAACCCAACTAGGTCCTATTCAGGGCACCACAAATGAACCCAACTAGGTCCCATTGAGGTCACAACAAATGAACCCAACTAGGTCCCATTCAGGGTACCGCAAATGAACTCAACTAGGTCCTATTCAGGGCACCACAAATGAACCCAACTAGGTTCCATTCAGGGCACCACAAATGAACCCAACTAGGTCCCATTGAGGTCACAACAAATGAACCCAACTAGGTCCCATTCAGGGCACCACAAATGAACCCAACTAGGTTCCATTCAGGGCACCACAAATGAACCCAACTAGGTCCCATTTAGGGCACCACAAATGAACCCAACTAGGTCCCATTCAGCGCACCACAAATAAACCCAACTAGGTCCTATTCAGGGCACCACAAATGAACCCAACTAGGTCCTATTCAGGGCACCACAAATGAACCCAACTAGGTCCCATTCAGGGCAGCAAAAATGAACCTAACTAGGTCCTATTCAGGGCACCACAAATGAACCCAACTAGGTCCTATTCAGGGCACCACAAATGAACCCAACTAGGTCCCATTCAGGCCACTACAAATGAACCCAACTAGGTCCCATTCAGGACACCACAAATGAACCCAACTAGGTCCCATTCAGGGCACCACAAATGAACCCAACTAGGTCCAATCATTACTATTGATGGGGATAATTATTACACATTGAAGTAACTGGTAATTGGCCTGTTAGTCCGATTAGAAAACTACCTACAGGAAATCAACGATTATTAAACTTATTGGTCTAAATATCTAGTTCGAAATATATTTAATATGAAAGCATGATTAGCAGTCATAATTCTGGGAAAAATATACCAAGGTTATCAGATACTAATTATTAATCTTTGTACTTTGATAGATCATGTGGTACAAGTTTTTATTGATAAGAAGATTAAATTTCTTTATTGGTATAAGAAATAAATTATTAAAGATAGATACAATAAATGCTCATAATATTGAAAATTTTAAAAACAGGTCATGATGTATCACAAAGGCAAATAGTTGAAATACGATTATTAAGAGGAGGTCACGATACATTACAAAAAAAAAAAAAAAAAAAAAAAAAAAAAAAAAAAAAAAAAAAAAAAAAAAAAAAAAAACAACTTACAAAGAATGTGAAAATCAATTAATTAATCCATTTATTAAACGAAGGAGACCAAGACAAAAGAAAAAAAAAGTAGAACTCACCCATTACCAACCCTCCTCAAGCAACACTTCTCCTATAATTACCTGTCATTAACAAAGTACAGCAGACGAGAATTATAACGTGAGAATCACCAGCGTTAATTGGATCAGCCACTTAATATGCGTTCTAGCGAGCGCGTAAATTGAAAGTTGAATGTGCATTCTAGCATACGAGTAAATTGGGAGGTAATGTTTGGAAATGAGATTCTAAATTAGAGAAAAATATGCGATTTTTTTGCATTTGGAGTTTGATCACCAATAACATTTACATGTTATACTGACGAAAATATGAATAGCCTCAAAATACTTATAAATACTTATAAAGAAATGTGAAACGAGTTCTGCTGAATCATCTTTAGTTATTCTACTATATATATACTGTGTATATATATAATATATATATATATATATATATATATATATATATATATATATATATATATATATATATTATTTGTGTGTGGCATAAAAAGAACATTAACAGACACAAGTTGAAGGACATGGCTTAGGCCTTTGTTCTGCAGTTTACTACTACCGGCTGATGAAGATGAAGATATGTATGTATGTATAAATGGCATAGTAAGTACAGTATAGTATAGTATAATAGCAGGAGTGTGGTAAAGAATCCTAGTATGAACTATATATATATATATATATATATATATATATATATATATATATATATATATATATATACATACATATATATATATATATATATATATATATATATATATATATATATATATATATATATATATATATATATATATTACTTCAAAAGATCGCCATCATTTTGCTCTAAACGGCGCATTCTTGAAAAAAAGGTGGAGTCATTTCAGTGACCCATATTTTACCAGTCTGACATATCTTGATCTACTAAGGAGAAATTTAATTGGCTGCCAAAACCTCAGGAGCTAGTTAAGGCTGGATTTAATACCACAATTCAAAAGTAATTCTAAACCTAAGTATCGTTCATTCGCCTTCCTCTGGTAGGAAATTCTGTTATTATTATTATTATTATTATTATTATTATTATTATTATTATTATTATTATTATTATTATTATTATTATTATTATTATTATTATTATTATTACAACTGGCCAAGCTACAATCCTAATCGAAATAAAACAGGATGCTACAAACCAAAAGCCTAAGAGAGGATATACTGTACATGGGTGAAAGGCATAAGTAATGGGAAATATATGTATAAAATACTGTGGAAATTCCAGGAGCTAGGTACTGGTGGATTTAATACCACAATTCAAAAGTAATTCTAAACCTAAGTATCGTTCATTCGCCTTCCTGTAGTAGGAAAATCGCCTTTTTTAGATATAAGGGATATCTATGGATAAAATTCAAAAGTAATGGGATATTTATGTATAAAATACATAGTGGAAATCTTATATAGACGAGTAAAGAGCGTGTAAAATACTGGCCTGGGGAGGGAATTTATACAGTATATAGACGAGTAATGAGCGTGTAAAATACTGGGGGAAATTTTAACAAAGACGATTAATGAGCGTGTAAAATCCTCGGGGAAATTCCTAACACAGAAGATTAATGAGCGTGTAAAATGATGGGGGAAATTAAATTTTAACAGACGATTAATGAGCGTGTAAAATCCTCGGGGAAATTCCTAACACAGAAGATTAATGAGCGTGTAAAATGATGGGGGAAATTAAATTTTAACAGACGATTAATGAGCGTGTAAAATCCTCGGGGAAATTCCTAACACAGAAGATTAATGAGCGTGTAAAATGATGGGGGAAATTAAATTTTAACAGACGATTAATGAGCGTGTAAAATCCTCGGGGAAATTCCTAACACAGAAGATTAATGAGCGTGTAAAATGATGGGGGAAATTAAATTTTAACAGACGATTAATGAGCGTGCAAAACGCAGGGGGGAAATTTTAACAAACGATTAATGATCGTGTAAAATAATGGTGGGAAATTTTAACACTGAAGATTAATGAGCGTCTGAATTATTGGGGGAAATTTTAACAGACGATTAAAGACCATGTTAAATACTGGGGGAAATTTTAACAAACAAGTAATGACCGTGTAAAATACTTGGGGAAATTTTAACACGGACGATTGGTGACCGTGTAAAATACTGGGGAAATTTTAACATGAACGAGTAATGAGCGTGTAAAATACTGGGGGAAATTCTAACACGGACGATTAGTGACCGTGTAAAATACTGGGGGAAATTTTAACATAAACGAGTAATGAGCGTGTAAAATACTGGGGGAAATTCTAACACGGACGATTAGTGACCGTGTAAAATACTGGGGGAAATTTTAACAAACGAGTAATGAGCATGAAAAATGCTGGGGGAAAATTTAACACGGACAATTAGTGACCGTGTAAAATACTAGGGAAATTTTAACACAAACGATTAATGAGTGTTTAAAATACTGAGGGAAAGTTTAACAGATGATTAATGAGCGTGTGAAATGCTGCGGGAGATTTTAACACAGACGATTAATGAGTGTTTAAAATACTGGAGGAAGTTCTAACACAGACGATTAAAGAGCATGTGAAATGCTTGAGGAAATTTTAACACGGAAGATTAATGAGCTTGTAAAATGCTGGGGAAATTTTAACAAAGACGATTAATGAGCTTGTAAAATGATGGGGAAATTTTAACAAACGCGATTAATGAGCTTGTAAAATACTGGGGGAAATTTTAACACAGACCATTAATAAGCGTGTAAAATAATGAGGGAAATTTTAACACATGATTAACAAGCGTATTAAATGCTGGTAGGAGTTCTTATATAGACGAGTAATGAACGTGGCTATTCATGTACTGTAGAATGCTGATAAAAGAATAATTCAGTCTCAAAAAGGAATATCGACTCTTCGGCAATTTTAGATTAACATTGTTCGAGATAACCGCTTGAAGTTACTTAAGTTTCATAAATTAAACCGTAGGAATCATATTAGTGGAAATATATTTTATATTCTAAATTCCAATATCCAGATGTACTTTCAGAAAGACAATCAGGAGTTCAATAAAGTAAAGGAATTTCTACGTTGTTGCTATTCTAAAGATATATTTTATTATTACTTA
>NC_090769.1:23676107-23695715 GCF_036898095.1 Palaemon carinicauda
TAGAATGGAAGCTATTATCATTATGCCGATAAAAAAAAAGAAAATTCCAGCCAGAATGGATAATATTATCCTAATTGGAACTAAAATCTCAGGGGTAGAATGGAGGCTATTATAATTATGCCGACAAAAAGGAGAAAATTTCAGGCAGAATGGATAGTATTATCCTAATTGGAACTAAAATCTCAGGGGTAGAATGGAAGGTATTATCATTATGCCGACAAAAAAAGAAAATTCCAGCCAGAATGGACAGTATTATCCTAATTGAAACTAAAATCTCAGGGGTACAATGGAGGCGATTATCATTATGCCGACAAAAAGGAGAAAATTCCAGCCAGAATGGATAGTATTATCCTAATTGAAACTAAAATCTCAGGGGTAGAATGGAGGATATTATCATTATGCCGACAAAAAAAGAAAATTCCAGCCAGAATGGATAGCATTATCCTAATTGGAACTAAAATCTCAGGGGTAGAATGGAGGCTATTATCATTATGCCGACAAAAACGAGAAAATTCCAGCCAGAATGGATAGTATTATCCTAATTGGAACTAAAATCTCAGGGGTAGAATGGAGGCTATTATCATTATGCCGATAAAAAAAGAAAATTCCAGCCAGAATGGATACTATTATCCTAATTGAAACTAAAATCTCAGGGGTAGAATGGAGGCTATTATCATTATGCCGACAAAAAAAGAAAATTCCAGCCAGAATGGATAGTATTATCCTAATTGAAACTAAAATCTCAGGGGTAGAATGGAGGCTATTATCATTATGCCGACAAAAAGGAGAAAATTTCAGGCAGAATGGATAGTATTATCCTAATTGGAACTAAAATCTCAAGGGTAGAATGGAGGCTATTATCATTATGCCGACAAAAAAAGAAAATTCCAGCCAGAATGGATAGTATTATCCTAAGTGGAACTAAAATCTCAGGGGTAGAATGGAGGCTATTATCATTATGCCGACAAAAAAAGAAAATTCCAGCCAGAATGGACAGTATTATCCTAATTGAAACTAGAATCTCAGGGGTAAAAGGGAGGCTATTATCATTATGCCGACAAAAAGGAGAAAATTTCAGGCAGAATGCATAGTATTATCCTAATTGGAACTAAAATCTCAGGGGTAAAAGGGAGGCTATTATCATTATGCCGACAAAAAGGAGAAAATTTCAGGCAGAATGCATAGTATTATCCTAATTTGAACTAAAATCTCAGGGGTAAAAGGGAAGCTATTATCATTATGCCGACAAAAGGAGAAAATTTCAGGCAGAATGGATAGTATTATCCTAATTGGAACTAAAATCTCAGGGGTAGAATGGAGGCTATTATCATTATGCCGACAAAAAGGAGAAAATTTCAGGCAGAATGGATAGTATTATCCTAATTGAAACTAAAATCTCAGGGGTACAATGGAGGCTATTATCATTATGCCGAAAAAAAAAAAAGTCCAGTCAGAATGGATAGCATTATCCTAATTGGAACTAAAATCTCAGGGGTAGAATGAAGGCTATTATCATTATGCCGACAAAAAAAGAAAATTCCAGCCAGAATGGATAGCATTATCCTAATTGGAACTAAAATCTCAGGGGTAGAATGGAGGCTATTATCATTATGCCGACAAAAAAAGAAAATTCCAGCCAGAATGGATAGTATTATCCTAATTGGAACTAAAATCTCAGGGGTAGAATGGAGGCTATTATCATTATGCCGACAAAAAAAGAAAATTCCGGCCAGAAAGGACAGTATTATCCTAATTGAAACTAGAATCTCAGGGGTAAAAGGGAGGCTATTATCATTATGCCGACAAAAAGGAGAAAATTTCAGGCAGAATGGATAGTATTATCCTAATTGGAACTAAAATCTCAGGGGTAGAATGGAGGCTATTATCATTATGCCGACAAAAACGAGAAAATTTCAAGCAGAATGGATAGTATTATCCTAATTGGAACTAAAATCTCAGGGGTAGAATGAAGGCTATTATCATTATGCCGACAAAAAGGAGAAAATTCCAGGCAGAATGGATAGTATTATCTTAATTGGAACTAAAATCTCAGGGGTAGAATGGAGGCTATTATCATTATGCCGACAAAAAAAGAAGATTCCAGCCAGAATGGATAGTATTATCCTAATTGGAACTAAAATCTCAGGGGTAAAATGGAGGCTATTATCATTATGCCGACAAAAAGGAGAAAATTTCAGGCAGAATGGATAGTATTATCCTAATTGGAAATAAAATCTCAGGGGTAGAATGGAGGCTATTATCATTATGCCGACAAAAAGGAGAAAATTCCAGCCAGAATGGATAGTATTATCCTAATTGGAACTAAAATCTCAGGGGTAAAAGGGAGGCTATTATCATTATGCCGACAAAAAAAAAGAAAATTCCAGCCAGTATGGATAGTATTATTCTAATTGGAACTAAAATATCAGTGGTAAAATGGAGGCTATTATCATTATGCCGACAAAAACGAGAAAATTCCAGCCAGAATGGATAGTATTATCCTAATTGGAACTGAAATCTCAGGGGTAAAATGGAGGCTATTATCATTATGCCAACAAAAACGAGAAAATTCCAGCCAGAATGGATAGTATTATCCTAATTGGAACTAAAATCTCAGGGATAGAATGGAGGCTATTATCATTATGCCGACAAAAAAAGAAAATTCCAGCCAGAATGGATAGTATTATCCTAATTGGAACTAAAATCTCAGGGGTAGAATGGAGGCTATTATCATTATACCGACAAAAAGGAGAACATTTCAGGCAGAATGGATAGTATTATCCTAATTGGAACTAAAATCTCAGGGGTAGAATGGAGGCTATTATCATTATGCCGACAAAAAGAGAAAATTCCAGCCAGAATGGATATTATTATCCAAATTGGAACTAAAATCTCAGGGATAGAATGGAGGCTATTATCATTATGCCGACAAAAAGGAGACAATTTCAGGCAGAATGGATAGTATTATCCTAATTGGAACTAAAATATCAGGGGTAGAATGGAGGCTATTATCATTATGCCGAAAAAAAAAAAATTCCAGCCAGAATGGATAGTATTATCCTAATTGGAACTAAAATCTCAGGGGTAGAATGGAGGCTATTATCATTATGCCGACAAAAAGGAGAAAATTTCAGGCAGAATGGATAGTATTATCCTAATTGGAACTAAAATCTCAAGGGTAGAATGGAGGCTATTATCATTATGCCGACAAAAAAAAGAAAATTCCAGCCAGAATGGATAGTATTATCCTAATTGGAACTAAAATCTCAGGGGTAGAATGGAGGCTATTATCATTATGCCGACAAAAAAAAAAAACATTCCAGCCAGAATGGATAGTATTATCCTAATTGAAACTAAAATCTCAGGGGTAGAATGGAGGCTATTATCATTATGCCGACAAAAAGGAGAAAATTTCAGGCAGAATGGATAGTAGTATCCTAATTGGAACTAAAATCTCAGGGGTAGAATGGAGGCTATTATCATTATGCCGACAAAAAAAGAAGATTCCAGCCAGAATGGACAGTATTATCCTAATTGAAACTAGAATTTCAGGGGTAAAAGGGAGGCTATTATATTTATGCCGACAATAAGGAGAAAATTTCAGGCAGAATGGATAGTATTATCCTAATTGGAACTAAAATCTCAGGGGTAGAATGGAGGCTATTATCATTATGCCGACAAAAAAAGAAAATTCCAGCCAGAATGGACAGTATTATCCTAATTGAAACTAGAATCTCAGGGGTAAAAGGGAGGCTATTATCATTATGCCGACAAAAAGGAGAAAATTTCAGGCAGAATGGATAGTATTATCCTAATTGAAACTAAAATCTCAGGGGTAGAATGGAGGCTATTATCATTATGCCGACAAAAAGGAGAAAATTTCAGCCAGAATGGACAGTAATATCCTAATTGAAACTAAAATCTCAGGGATAGAAGGGAGGCTATTATCATTATGCCGACAAAAAGGAGAAAATTTCAGGCAGAATGGATAGTATTATCCTAATTGAAACTAAAATCTCAGGGGTACAATGGAGGCTATTATCATTTTGCCGACAAAAAGGAGAAAATTCCAGCCAGAATGGATAGTATTATCCTAATTGGAACTAAAATCTCAGGGGTAGAATGGAAGCTATTATCATTATGCCGATAAAAAAAAAGAAAATTCCAGCCAGAATGGATAATATTATCCTAATTGGAACTAAAATCTCAGGGGTAGAATGGAGGCTATTATCATTATGCCGACAAAAAGGAGAAAATTTCAGGCAGAATGGATAGTATTATCCTAATTGGAACTAAAATCTCAGGGGTAGAATGGAGGGTATTATCATTATGCCGACAAAAAAAGAAAATTCCAGCCAGAATGGACAGTATTATCCTAATTGAAACTAAAATCTCAGGGGTACAATGGAGGCTATTATCATTATGCCGACAAAAAGGAGAAAATTCCAGCCAGAATGGATAGTATTATCCTAATTGAAACTAAAATCTCAGGGGTAGAATGGAGGATATTATCATTATGCCGACAAAAAAAGAAAATTCCAGCCAGAACGGATAGCATTATCCTAATTGGAACTAAAATCTCAGGGGTAGAATGGAGGCTATTATCATTATGCCGACAAAAAGGAGAAAATTCCAGCCAGAATGGATAGTATTATCCTAATTGGAACTAAAATCTCAGGGGTAGAATGGAGGCTATTATCATTATGCCGACAAAAAAAGAAAATTCCAGCCAGAATGGATACTATTATCCAAATTGAAACTAAAATCTCAGGGGTAGAATGGAGGCTATTATCATTATGCCGACAAAAAAAGAAAATTCCAGCCAGAATGGATAGTATTATCCTAATTGAAACTAAAATCTCAGGGGTAGAATGGAGGCTATTATCATTATGCTGACAAAAAGGAGAAAATTTCAGGCAGAATGGATAGTATTATCCTAATTGGAACTAAAATCTCAAGGGTAGAATGGAGGCTATTATCATTATGCCGACAAAAAAAGAAAATTCCAGCCAGAATGGATAGTATTATCCTAAGTGGAACTAAAATCTCAGGGGTAGAATGGAGGCTATTATCATTATGCCGACAAAAAAAGAAAATTCCAGCCAGAATGGACAGTATTATCCTAATTGAAACTAGAATCTCAGGGGTAAAAGGGAGGCTATTATCATTATGCCGACAAAAAGGAGAAAATTTCAGGCAGAATGCATAGTATTATCCTAATTGGAACTAAAATCTCAGGGGTAAAAGGGAGGCTATTATCATTATGCCGACAAAAAGGAGAAAATTTCAGGCAGAATGCATAGTATTATCCTAATTGGAACTAAAATCTCAGGGGTAAAAGGGAGGCTATTATCATTATGCCGACAAAAAGGAGAAAATTTCAGGCAGAATGCATAGTATTATCCTAATTTGAACTAAAATCTCAGGGGTAAAAGGGAGGCTATTATCATTATGCCGACAAAAGGAGAAAATTTCAGGCAGAATGGATAGTATTATCCTAATTGGAACTAAAATCTCAGGGGTAGAATGGAGGCTATTATCATTATGCCGACAAAAAGGAGAAAATTTCAGGCAGAATGGATAGTATCATCCTAATTGAAACTAAAATATCAGGGGTAGAATGGAGGCTATTATCATTATGCCAAAAAAAAAAAAAGTCCAGTCAGAATGGATAGCATTATCCTAATTGGAACTAAAATCTCAGGGGTAGAATGAAGGCTATTATCATTATGCCGACAAAAAAAGAAAATTCCAGCCAGAATGGATAGCATTATCCTAATTGGAACTAAAATCTCAGGGGTAGAATGGAGGCTATTATCATTATGCAGACAAAAAAAGAAAATTCCAGCCAGAATGGATAGTATTATCCTAATTGGAACTAAAATCTCAGGGGTAGAATGGAGGCTATTATCATTATGCCGACAAAAAAAAAAAATTCCGGCCAGAATGGACAGTATTATCCTAATTGAAACTAGAATCTCAGGGGTAAAAGGGAGGCTATTATCATTATGCCGACAAAAAGGAGAAAATTTCAGGCAGAATAGATAGTATTATCCTAATTGGAACTAAAATCTCAGGGGTAGAATGGAGGCTATTATCATTATGCCGACAAAAACGAGAAAATTTCAAGCAGAATGGATAGTATTATCCTAATTGGAACTAAAATCTCAGGGGTAGAATGAAGGCTATTATCATTATGCCGACAAAAAGAAGAAAATTCCAGGCAGAATGGATAGTATTATCTTAATTGGAACTAAAATCTCAGGGGTAGAATGGAGGCTATTATCATTATGCCGACAAAAAAAGAAAATTCCAGCCAGAATGGATAGTATTATCCTAATTGGAACTAAAATCTCAGGGGTAAAATGGAGGCTATTATCATTATGCCGACAAAAAGGAGAAAATTTCAGGCAGAATGGATAGTATTATCCTAATTGGAAATAAAATCTCAGGGGTAGAATGGAGGCTATTATCATTATGCCGACAAAAAGGAGAAAATTCCAGCCAGAATGGATAGTATTATCCTAATTGGAACTAAAATCTCAGGGGTAAAAGGGAGGCTATTATCATTATGCCGACAAAAAAAGAAAATTCCAGCCAGAATGGATAGTATTATCCTAATTGGAACTAAAATCTCTGGAGTAGAATGGAGGCTATTATCATGATGCCGACAAAAAAAAGAAAATTCCAGCCAGTATGGATAGTATTATTCTAATTGGAACTAAAATATCAGGGGTAAAATGGAGGCTATTATCATTATGCCGACAAAAACGAGAAAATTCCAGCCAGAATGGATAGTATTATCCTAATTGGAACTGAAATCTCAGGGGTAAAATGGAGGCTATTATCATTATGCCAACAAAAACGAGAAAATTCTAGCCAGAATGGATAGTATTATCCTAATTGGAACTAAAATCTCAGGGATAGAATGGAGGCTATTATCATTATGCCGACAAAAAAAGAAAATTCCAGCCAGAATGGATAGTATTATCCTAATTGGAACTAAAATCTCAGGGGTAGAATGGAGGCTATTATCATTATGCCGACAAAAAGGAGAACATTTCAGGCAGAATGGATAGTATTATCCTAATTGGAACTAAAATCTCAGGGGTAGAATGGAGGCTATTATCATTATGCCGACAAAAAGAGAAAATTCCAGCCAGAATGGATATTATTATCCAAATTGGAACTAAAATCTCAGGGATAGAATGGAGGCTATTATCATTATGCCGACAAAAAGGAGAAAATTTCAGGCAGAATGGATAGTATTATCCTAATTGGAACTAAAATCTCAGAGGTAGAATGGAGGCTATTATCATTATGCCGAAAAAAAAAAAATTCCAGCCTGAATGGATAGTATTATCCTAATTGGAACTAAAATCTCAGGGGTAGAATGGAGGCTATTATCATTATGCCGACAAAAAGGAGAAAATTTCAGGCAGAATGGATAGTATTATCCTAATTGGAACTAAAATCTCAAGGGTAGAATGGAGGCTATTATCATTATGCCGACAAAAAAAGAAAATTCCAGCCAGAATGGATAGTATTATCCTAATTGGAACTAAAATCTCAGGGGTAGAATGGAGGCTATTATCATTATGCCGACAAAAAAAAAAAAAATTCCAGCCAGAATCGATAGTATTATCCTAATTGAAACTAAAATCTCAGGGGTAGAATGGAGGCTATTATCATTATGCCGACAAAAAGGAGAAAATTTCAGGCAGAATGGATAGTATTATCCTAATTGGAACTAAAATCTCAGGGGTAGAATGGAGGCTATTATCATTATGCCGACAAAAAAAGAAGATTCCAGCCAGAATGGACAGTATTATCCTAATTGAAACTAGAATCTCAGGGGTAAAAGGGAGGCTATTATATTTATGCCGACAATAAGGAGAAAATTTCAGGCATAATGGATAGTATTATCCTAATTGGAACTAAAATCTCAGGGGTAGAATGGAGGCTATTATCATTATGCCGACAAAAAAAGAAAATTCCAGCCAGAATGGACAGTATTATCCTAATTGAAACTAGAATCTCAGGGGTAAAAGGGAGGCTATTATCATTATGCCGACAAAAAGGAGAACATTTCAGGCAGAATGGATAGTATTATCCTAATTGAAACTAAAATCTCAGGGGTAGAATGGAGGCTATTATCATTATGCCGACAAAAAGGAGAAAATTTCAGGCAGAATGCATAGTATTATCCTAATTGGAACTAAAATCTCAGGAGTAGAATGAAGGCTATTATCATTATGCCGACAAAAAGGAGAAAATTTCAGGCAGAATGGATAGTATTATCCTAATTGAAACTAAAATCTCAGGGGTAGAATGGAGGCTATTATCATCATGCAGACAATAAAAAAAAAAATTCCAGCCAGAATGGATAGTATTATCCTAATTGGAACTAAAATCTCAGGGGTAGAATGAAGGCTATTATCATTATGCCGACAAAAGGGAGAAAATTCCAGCCAGAATGGATAGTATTATCCTAATTGGAACTAAAATCTCAGGGGTAGAATGGAGGCTATTATCATTATGCCGACAAAAAGAAGAAAATTCCAGCCAGAATGGATAGTATTATCCTAATTGGAACTAAAATCTCAGGGGTAGAATGGAGGCTATTATTATTATGCCGACAAAAAAAGAAAATTCCAGCCAGAATGGATAGTATTATCCTAATTGGAACTAAAATCTCAGGGGTAGAATGGAGGCTATTATCATTATGCCGACAAAAAAAGAAAATTCCAGCCAGAGTGGATAGTATTATCCTAATTGGAACTAAAATCTCAGGGGTAGAATGGAGGCTATTATCATTATGACGTCAAAAAAAGAAAATTCCAGCCAGAAAGGATAGTATTATCCAAATTGGAACTAAAATCTCAAGGGTAGAATGGAGGCTATTATCATTATGCCGACAAAAAAAAGAAAATTCCAGCCAGAATGGATAGTATTATCCTAATTGGAACTAAAATCTCAGGGGTAGAATGGAGGCTATTATCATTATGCCGATAAAAAAAAGAAAATTCTAGCCAGAATGGATAGTATTATCCTAATTGGAACTAAAATCTCAAGGGTAGAATGGAGGCTATTATCATTATGCCGATAAAAAAGGAAAATTCCAGCCAGAATGGATAGTATTATCCTAATTGGAACTAAAATCTCAGGGGTAGAATGGAGGCTATTATCATTATGCCGGCAAAAAGAACATTTCAGGCAGAATGGATAGTATTATCCTAATTGGAACTAAAATCTCAGGGGTAGAATGGAGGCTATTATCATTATGCCGACAAAAACGAGAAAATTCCAGCCAGAATGGATATTATTATCCTAATTGGAACTAGAATCTCAGGGATAGAATGGAGGCTATTATCCTTATGCCGACAAAAAGGAGAAAATTTCAGGCAGAATGGATAGTATTATCCTAATTGGAACTAAAATCTCAGGGGTAGAATGGAGGCTATTATCATTATGCCTAAAAAAAAAAAAAAATTCCAGCCAGAATGGATAGTATTATCCTAATTGGAACTAAAATCTCAGGGGTAGAATGGAGGCTATTATCATTATGCCGAAAAAAAGGAGAAAATTTCAGGCAGAATGGATAGTATTATCCTAATTGGAACTAAAATCTCAAGGGTAAAATGGAGGCTATTATCATTATGCCGACAAAAAAAGAAAATTCCAGCCAGAATGGATAGTATTATCCTAATTGGAACTAAAATCTCAGGGGTAGAATGGAGGCTATTATCATTATGCCGACAAAAAAAGAAAATTCCAGCCAGAATGGACAGTATTATCCTAATTGAAACTAGAATCTCAGGGGTAAAAGGGAGGCTATTATCATTATGCCGACAAAAAGGAGAAAATTTCAGGCAGAATGGATAGTATTATCCTAATTGGAACTAAAATCTCAGGGGCAGAATGGAAGCTATTATCATTATGCCGACAAAAAAAGAAAATTCCAGCCAGAATGGACAGAATTATCCTAATTGAAACTAGAATCTCAGGGGTAAAAGGGAGGCTATTATCATTATGCCGACAAAAAGGAGAAAATTTCAGGCAGAATGGATAGTATTATCCTAATTGAAACTAAAATCTCAGGGGTAGAATGGAGGCTATTATCATTATGCCGACAAAAAGGAGAAAATTTCAGGCAGAATGCATAGTATTATCCTAATTGGAACTAAAATCTCAGGAGTAGAATGAAGGCTATTATCATTATGCCGACAAAAAGGAGAAAATTTCAGGCAGAATGGATAGTATTATCCTAATTGAAACTAAAATCTCAGGGGTAGAATGGAGGCTATTATCATCATGCAGACAATAAAAAAAAAAAGAATTCCAGCCAGAATGGATAGTATTATCCTAATTGGAACTAAAATCTCAGGGGTAGAATGAAGGCTATTATCATTATGCCGACAAAAAGGAGAAAATTCCAGCAAGAATGGATAGTATTATCCTAATTGGAACTAAAATCTCAGGGGTAGAATGGAGGCTATTATCATTATGCCTAAAAAAAAAAAAAAAAATTCCAGCCAGAATGGATAGTATTATCCTAATTGGAACTAAAATCTCAGGGGTAGAATGGAGGCTATTATCATTATGCCGAAAAAAAGGAGAAAATTTCAGGCAGAATGGATAGTATTATCCAAATTGGAACTAAAATCTCAAGGGTAAAATGGAGGCTATTATCATTATACCGACAAAAAAAGAAAATTCCAGCCAGAATGGATAGTATTATCCTAATTGGAACTAAAATCTCAGGGGTAGAATGGAGGCTATTATCATTATGCCGACAAAAAAAGAAAATTCCAGCCAGAATGGACAGTATTATCCTAATTGAAACTAGAATCTCAGGGGTAAAAGGGAGGCTATTATCATTATGCCGACAAAAAGGAGAAAATTTCAGGCAGAATGGATAGTATTATCCTAATTGGAACTAAAATCTCAGGGGCAGAATGGAAGCTATTATCATTATGCCGACAAAAAAAGAAAATTCCAGCCAGAATGGACAGAATTATCCTAATTGAAACTAGAATCTCAGGGGTAAAAGGGAGGCTATTATCATTATGCCGACAAAAAGGAGAAAATTTCAGGCAGAATGGATAGTATTATCCTAATTGAAACTAAAATCTCAGGGGTAGAATGGAGGCTATTATCATTATGCCGACAAAAAGGAGAAAATTTCAGGCAGAATGCATAGTATTATCCTAATTGGAACTAAAATCTCAGGAGTAGAATGAAGGCTATTATCATTATGCCGACAAAAAGGAGAAAATTTCAGGCAGAATGGATAGTATTATCCTAATTGAAACTAAAATCTCAGGGGTAGAATGGAGGCTATTATCATCATGCAGACAATAAAAAAAAAGAATTCCAGCCAGAATGGATAGTATTATCCTAATTGGAACTAAAATCTCAGGGGTAGAATGGAGGCTATTATCATTATGCCGATAAAAAAAGAAAATTCCAGCCAGAATGGATAGTATTATCCTAATTGGAACTAAAATCTCAAGGGTAGAATGGAGGCTATTATCATTATGCCGATAAAAAAAGAAAATTCCAGCCAGAATGGATAGTATTATCCTAATTGGAACTAAAATCTCAAGGGTAGAATGGAGGCTATTATCATTATGCCGACAAAAAGGAGAAAATTTCAGGCAGAATGGATAGTATTATCCTAATTGAAACTAAAATCTCAGGGGTAGAATGGAGGCTATTATCATTATGCCGACAAAAAGGAGAAAATTTCAGGCAGAATGGATAGTATTATCCTAATTGGAACTAAAATCTCAGGGGTAGAATGAAGGCTATTATCATTATGCCGACAAAAAGGAGAAAATTTCAGGCAGAATGGATAGTATTATCCTAATTGGAACTAAAATCTCAAGGGTAGAATGGAGGCTATTATCATTATGCCGACAAAAAGGAGAAAATTTCAGGCAGAATGGATAGTATTATCCTAATTGAAACTAAAATCTCAGGGGTAGAATGGAGGCTATTATCATCATGCAGACAATAAAAAAAAAGAATTCCAGCCAGAATGGATAGTATTATCCTAATTGGAACTAAAATCTCAGGGGTAGAATGGAGGCTATTATCATTATGCCGATAAAAAAAGAAAATTCCAGCCAGAATGGATAGTATTATCCTAATTGGAACTAAAATCTCAAGGGTAGAATGGAGGCTATTATCATTATGCCGACAAAAAGGAGAAAATTTCAGGCAGAATGGATAGTATTATCCTAATTGGAACTAAAATCTCAGGGGTAGAATGGAGGCTATTATCATTATGCCGACAAAAAGGAGAAAATTTCAGGCAGAATGGATAGTATTATCCTAATTGGAACTAAAATCTCAGGGGTAGAATGAAGGCTATTATCATTATGCCGACAAAAAGGAGAAAATTTCAGGCAGAATGGATAGTATTATCCTAATTGAAACTAAAATCTCAGGGGTAGAATGGAGGCTATTATCATTATGCTTACAAAAAGGAGAAAACTTCAGGCAGAATGGATAGTATTATCCTAATTGGAACTAAAATCTCAGGGGTAGAATGAAGGCTATTATCATTATGCCGACAAAAAGGAGAAAATTTCAGGCAGAATGGATAGTATTATCCTAATTGAAACTAAAATCTCAGGGGTAGAATGGAGGCTATTATCATTATGCTTACAAAAAGGAGAAAACTTCAGGCAGAATGGATAGTATTATCCTAATTGGAACTAAAATCTCAGGGGTAGAATGGAGGCTATTATCATTATGCCGACAAAAAGGAGAAAATTTCAGGCAGAATGGATAGTATTATCCTAATTGGAACTAAAATCTCAGGGGTAGAATGAAGGCTATTATCATTATGCCGACAAAAAGGAGAAAATTTCAGGCAGAATGGATAGTATTATCCTAATTGGAACTAAAATCTCAGGGGTAGAATGGAGGCTATTATCATTATGCTTACAAAAAGGAGAAAACTTCAGGCAGAATGGATAGTATTATCCTAATTGGAACTAAAATCTCAGGGGTAGAATGGAGGCTATTATCATTATGCCGACAAAAAGGAGAAAATTTCAGGCAGAATGGATAGTATTATCCTAATTGAAACTAAAATCTCAGGGGTAGAATGGAGGCTATTATCATTATGCCGACAAAAAGGAGAAAATTTCAGGCAGAATGGATAGTATTATCCTAATTGGAACTAAAATCTCAGGGGTAGAATGGAGGCTATTATCATTATGCAGACAAAAAGGAGAAAATTTCAGGCAGAATGGACAGTATTATCCTAATTGAAACTAGAATCTCAGGGGTAAAAGGGAGGCTATTATCATTATGCCGACAAAAAGGAGAAAATTTCAGGCAGAATGGATAGTATTATCCTAATTGAAACTAAAATCTCAGGGGTAGAATGGAGGCTATTATCATTATGCCGACAAAAAGGAGAAAATTTCAGGCAGAATGCATAGTATTATCCTAATTGGAACTAAAATCTCAGGAGTAGAATGAAGGCTATTATCATTATGCCGACAAAAAGGAGAAAATTTCAGGCAGAATGGATAGTATTATCCTAATTGAAACTAAAATCTCAGGGGTAAAATGGAGGCTATTATCATCATGCAGACAATAAAAAAAAAGAATTCCAGCCAGAATGGATAGTATTATCCTAATTGGAACTAAAATCTCAGGGGTAGAATGAAGGCTATTATCATTATGCCGACAAAAAGGAGAAAATTTCAGGCAGAATGGATAGTATTATCCTAATTGAAACTACAATCTCAGGGGTAGAATGGAGGCTATTATCATTATGCCGACAAAAAGGAGAAAATTTCAGGCAGAATGCATAGTATTATCCTAATTGGAACTAAAATCGCAGGGGTAGAATGGAGGCTATTATCATTATGCCGACAAAAAGGAGAAAATTTCAGGCAGAATGGATAGTATTATCCTAATTGGAACTAAAATCTCAGGGGTAGAATGAAGGCTATTATCATTATGCCGACAAAAAGGAGAAAATTTCGGGCAGAATGCATAGTAGTATCCTAATTGAAACTACAATCTCAGGGGTAGAATGGAGGCTATTATCATTATGCCGACAAAAAGGAGAAAATTCCACTCAGAATGGATAGTATTATCCTAATTGGAACTAAAATCGCAGGGGTAGAATGAAGGCTATTATCATTGTGCCGACAAAAAGGAGAAAATTTCGGGCAGAATGCATAGTAGTATCCTAATTGGAACTAAACTCTCAGGGGTAGAATGAAGGCCGTTATCATTATGCCGACAAAAAGGAGAAAATTTCAGGCAGAATGGATAGTATTATCCTAATTGAAACTAAAATCTCAGGAGTAGAATGGCGGGTATTATCATCATGCTGACAATAAAAAAAAGAATTCCAGCCAGAATGCATAGTATTATCCTAATTGGAACTAAAATGTCAGGGGTAGAATGAAGGCTATTATCATTATGCCGACAAAAAGGAGAAAATTTCGGGCAAAATGGATAGTATTATCCTAATTGGAACTAAAATCTCAGGGGTAGAATGAAGGCTATTATCATTATGCCGACAAAAAGGAGAAAATTTCAGGCAGAATGGATAGTATTATCCTAATTGAAACTAAAATCTCAGGGGTAGAAAGGAGGGTATTATCATCATGCTGACAATAAAAAAAAGAATTCCAGCCAGAATGGATAGTATTATCCTAATTGGAACTAAAATCTCAGGGGTAGAATGGAGGCTATTATCATTATGCCGACAAAAAGGAGAAAATTCCACTCAGAATGGATAGTATTATCCTAATTGGAACTAAAATCTCAGGGATAGAATGGAGGCTATTATCATTATGCCGACAAAAAAAGAAAATTCCAGCCAGAATGGATAGTATTATCCTAATTGGAACTAAAATCTCAGGGGTAGAATGGAGGCCATTATCATTATGCCGACAAAAAGGAGAAAATTTCAGGCAGAATGGATAGTATTATCCTAATTGGAACTAAAATCTCAGGGGTAGAATGGAGGCTATTATCATTATGCCGACAAAAACGAGAAAATTCCAGCCAGAATTGATAGTATTATCCTAATTGGAACTAAAATCTCAGGGGTAAAATGGAGGCTATTATCATTATGCCGACAAAAAAAGAAAATTCCAGCCAGAATGGATAGTATTATCCTAATTGGAACTAAAATCTCAAGAGTAGAATGGAGGCTATTATCATTATGCCGACAAAAAAAACAAAAATTCCAGCCAGTAAGGATAGTATTATTCTAATTGGAACTAAAATATCAGAGGTAAAATGGAGGCTATCATCATTATGCCAACAAAAACGAGAAAATTCCAGCCAGAATGGATAGTATTATCCTAATTGGAACTAAAATCTCAGGGGTAGAATGGAGGCTATTATCATTATGCCGACAAAAAAAGAAAATTCCAGCCAGAATGGATAGTATTATCCTAATTGGAACTAAAATATCAGGGGTAGAATGGAGCCTATTATCATTATGCCGACAATAAAGGAGAACATTCCAGCCAGAATGGACAGTATTATCCTAATTGGAACTAAAATATCAGGGGTAGAATGGAGGCTATTATCATTATGCTGACAAAAAAAGAAAATCCCAGCCTGAATGGATAGTATTATCCTAATTGGAACTAAAATCTCAGGGGTAGAATGGAGGCTATTATCATTATGCCGAAAAAAAGGAGAAAATTTCAGGCAGAATGGATAGTATTTTCCTAATTGGAACTAAAATCTCAGGGGTAGAATGGAGGCTATTATCATTATGCAGACAAAAAAAGAAAATTCCAGCCAGAACGGACATTATTATCCTAATTGGAACTAAAATCTCAGGGGTAGAATGGAGGCTATTATCATTATGCCGACAAAAAAAGAAAATTCCAGCCAGAATGGATAGTATTATCCTAATTGGAACTAAAATCTCAGGGGTAGAATGGAGGCTATTATCATTATGCCGACAAAATGGAGAAAATTTCAGGCAGAATGGATAGTATTATCCTAATTGAAACTAAAATCTCAGGGGTAGAATGGAGGCTATTATCATTATGCCAACAAAAAGGAGAAAATTTCAGGCAGAGTGCATAGTATTATCCTAATTGGAACTAAAATCTCAGGAGTAGAATGAAGGCTATTATCATTATGCCGACAAAAAGGAGAAAATTTCAGGCAGAATGGATAGTATTATCCTAATTGAAACTAAAATCTCAGGGGTAGAATGGAGGCTATTATCATCATGCAGACAATAAAAAAAAGAATTCCAGCCAGAATGGATAGTATTATCCTAATTGGAACTAAAATCTCAGGGGTAGAATGAAGGCTATTATCATTATGCCGACAAAAAGGAGAAAATTCCAGCCAGAATGGATAGTATTATCCTAATTGGAACTTAAATCTCAGGGGTACAATGGAGGCTATTATCATTATGCCGACAAAAAAAGAAAATTCCAGCCAGAATGGATAGTATTATCCTAATCGGAACTAAAATCTCAGGGGTAGAATGGAGGCTATTATTATTATGCCGACAAAAAAAAGAAAATTCCAGCCAGAATGGATAGTATTATCCTAATTGGAACTAAAATCTCAGGGGTAGAATGGAGGCTATTATCATTATGCCGACAAAAAAAGAAAATTCCAGCCAGAATGGATAGTATTATCCTAATTGGAACTAAAATCTCAAGGGTAGAATGGAGGCTATCATCATTATGCCGATAAAAAAAGAAAATTCCAGCCAGAATGGATAGTATTATC
The DNA here is from genome assembly GCF_036898095.1 of Palaemon carinicauda. NCBI lineage: Eukaryota > Metazoa > Arthropoda > Malacostraca > Decapoda > Palaemonidae > Palaemon > Palaemon carinicauda. The sequence continues at coordinate 23,692,863 of NC_090769.1, forward strand.
CTAATTGGAACTAAAATCTCAGGGGTAGAATGGAGGCTATTATCATTATTCCGACAAAAAAAGAAAATTCCAGCCAGAATGGATAGTATTATCCTAATTGGAACTAAAATCTCAGGAGTAGAATGGAGGCTATTATCATTATGCCGACAAAAAAAACAAAAATTCCAGCCAGTATGGATAGTATTATTCTAATTGGAACTAAAATATCAGAGGTAAAATGGAGGCTATCATCATTATGCCAACAAAAACGAGAAAATTCCAGCCAGAATGGATAGTATTATCCTAATTGGAACTAAAATCTCAGGGGTAGAATGGAGGCTATTATCATTATGCCGACAAAAAAAAGAAAATTCCAGCCAGAATGGATAGTATTATCCTAATTGGAACTAAAATCTCAAGGGTAGAATGGAGGCTATTATCATTATGCCGATAAAAAAAGAAAATTCCAGCCAGAATGGATAGTATTATCCTAATTGGAACTAAAATCTCAAGGGTAGAATGGAGGCTATTATCATTATGCTTACCAAAAGGAGAAAACTTCAGGCAGAATGGATAGTGTTATCCTAATTGGAACTAAAATCTCAGGGGTAGAATGAAGGCTATTATCATTATGCCGACAAAAAGGAGAAAATTTCAGGCAGAATGGATAGTATTATCCTAATTGAAACTAAAATCTCAGGGGTAGAATGGAGGCTATTATCATTATTCCGACAAAAAGGAGAAAATTTCAGGCAGAATGGATAGTATTATCGTAATTGGAACTAAAATCTCAGGGGTAGAATGGAGGCTATTATCATTATGCCGACAAAAAGGAGAAAATTTTAGGCAGAATGGATAGTATTATCCTAATTGGAACTAAAATATCAGGGGTAGAATGAAGGCTATTATCATTATGCCGACAAAAAAGAGAAAATTTCAGGCAGAAAGCATAGTATTATCCTAATTGGAACTAAAATCTCAGGGGTAGAATGAAGGCTATTATCATTATGCCGACAAAAAGGAGAAAATTTCAGGCAGAATGGATAGTATTATCCTAATTGAAACTAAAATCTCAGGGGTAGAATGGAGGGTATTATCATCATGCTGACAATAAAAAAAAGAATTCCAGCCAGAATGGATAGTATTATCCTAATTGGAACTAAAATCTCAGGGGTAGAATGGAGGCTATTATCATTATGCCGACAAAATCGAGAAAATTCCAGTCAGAATGGATAGTATTATCCTAATTGGAACTAAAATCTCAGGGATAGAATGGAGGCTATTATCATTATGCCGACAAAAAAAGAAAATTCCAGCCAGAATGGATAGTATTATCCTAATTGGAACTAGAATCTCAGGGGTAGAATGGAGGCTATTATCATTATGCCGACAAAAAGGAGAAAATTTCAGGCAGAATGGATAGTATTATCCTAATCGGAACTAAAATCTCAGGGGTAGAATGGAGGCTATTATCATTATGCCGACAAAAACGAAAAAATTCCAGCCAGAATGGATAGTATTATCCTAATTGGAACTAAAATCTCAAGGGTAAAATGGAGGCTATCATTATTATGCCGACAAAAAAAGAAAATTCCAGCCAGAATGGATTGTATTATCCTAATTGGAACTAAAATCTCAAGGGTAGAATGGAGGCTATTATCATTATGCCGACAAAAAAAGAAAATTCCAGCCAGAATGGATAGTATTATCCTAATTGGAACTAAAATCTCAGGAGTAGAATGGAGGCTATTATCATTATGCCGACAAAAAAAACAAAAATTCCAGCCAGTATGGATAGTATTATTCTAATTGGAACTAAAATATCAGAGGTAAAATGGAGGCTATCATCATTATGCCAACAAAAACGAGAAAATTCCAGCCAGAATGGATAGTATTATCCTAATTGGAACTAAAATCTCAGGGGTAGAATGGAGGCTATTATCATTATGCCGACAAAAAAAAGAAAATTCCAGCCAGAATGGATAGTATTATCCTAATTGGAACTAAAATATCAGGGGTAGAATGGAGGCTATTATCATTATGCCGAAAAAAAGGAGAAAATTTCAGGCAGAATTGATAGTATTTTCCTAATTGGAACTAAAATCTCAGGGGTAGAATGGAGGCTATTATCATTATGCCGACAAAAAGGAGAACATTCCCGCCAGAATGGATAGTATTATCCTAATTGAAACTAAAATCTCAGGGGTAGAATGGAGGCTATTATCATTATGCCGACAAAAAAAAGAAAATTCCAGCCAGAATGGATAGTATTATCCTAATTGGAACTAAAATATCAGGGGTAGAATGGAGGCTATTATCATTATGCCGAAAAAAAGGAGAAAATTTCAGGCAGAATTGATAGTATTTTCCTAATTGGAACTAAAATCTCAGGGGTAGAATGGAGGCTATTATCATTATGCCGACAAAAAGGAGAACATTCCCGCCAGAATGGATAGTATTATCCTAATTGAAACTAAAATCTCAGGGGTAGAATGGAGGCTATTATCATTATGCCGACAAAAAAAAGAAAATTCCAGCCAGAATGGATAGTATTATCCTAATTGGAACTAAAATATCAGGGGTAGAATGGAGGCTATTATCATTATGCCGAAAAAAAGGAGAAAATTTCAGGCAGAATTGATAGTATTTTCCTAATTGGAACTAAAATCTCAGGGGTAGAATGGAGGCTATTATCATTATGCCGACAAAAAGGAGAACATTCCCGCCAGAATGGATAGTATTATCCTAATTGAAACTAAAATCTCAGGGGTAGAATGGAGGCTATTATCATTATGCCGACAAAAAAAAGAAAATTCCAGCCAGAATGGATAGTATTATCCTAATTGGAACTAAAATATCAGGGGTAGAATGGAG
>NC_090769.1:23698715-23703715 GCF_036898095.1 Palaemon carinicauda
TGATTTGTGCCTATGGAAAATTTCCATATGAGAAGATTACGTCCTGCCTTTGCAAATTCAATTCAATTTCAATTCAAAACATTTATTGACATTAAGTATACTACCTTTGCAGTCTGTTCTCATTTGTAAAAACCTTCTAGCTTCATATTTATTGATTAAAAACCAGTAAATAAGGCATGGAAAAATATTTTTTAAATAGATAACTGGAGACGAAGCATGACATGCATTGTTAAAAAAAAAAAAAAAAAAAAAAAAAAAAAAAACACTTTAATAGCAAATTTTCCGGAAAAAAATATACTGTTCTCAATCGTATTTCAGTATAATACAGGCGACCGTAATATTTACCATACAGTAATTTATTATTATCATATTTCACTGGTTGCTGACTGTAATATCACTCCTTTACGTCAATATATCTCTTTCAAAAACGGCAAATGCCTGGCAACATTTATTCCAGATTTCCACCGTTTTTACGGCTAATTTTTAACAGTGTGATAATGGGTTTAGAAACCTCTTAGGCACGTATTACCCATTTTTTAGAAAGTTTCCTTAGTTAGGGAAGATTTAGTGATGGTAATTTTTATATTAAAAAAGGGATTGAAGATGATACATGCGTTATTTCTAATACACTAAAATCATTCTTTGATGATCACGTCTAAGTACGTTGGAAAGATGGCAATATTTTTGGGATATTTGTGTCTATATTTTCTTATTTTAAAATCAATTTTGTAAGTTGAATCAGTTTAATTATCTAGTCATCATCATCATCATCATCATCATCATCTCCTTCTACTTCTATTGACACTAAAGGCCTCAGTTAGATTTCACCAGTCGTCTCTATCTTGTAGCTTTCAAATCAATACTTCTCTATTCATCATCTCCCACTTCACGCTTCATAGTCCTTAGCCATGTAGGCCTGGGTCTTTCCAGAATATTTTCTTATGATTACATTTAAAGAGAGAAACAAGGTACTTATATTTTCCTTCTTCTACTGACAAAATCGAATTATGTCTGTGTCATTACCTTCGGACAGTATGTTCAAGAATTCTCTAATGATTAATTATATCAAAATAAAAAATTAAAACTTTTCCTTCAATCTCAAACTGGTTTGAACGTGAAACTCATCTTCACTGTCATCCTGACGAAAGAAGGGAAAAAGATAGTATTATCTATTACCTCTGCCAAAGAAGGTGGAAGGAGGTTATGTTTTTTATGTTTGTTTGTTTGTACTTGTGTGTTTGTTTGTCAACAGCTTCCTGGTCCCAATTTTAATTGTAGAGCAATGAAACTTGCTGGGATTAACTGCTATGTAAAAAGCTGATAATGCTTAAATTTTGGAAGGTCAAGGTCAAAGTTCCAGGTTAAAGGTCAAGCAAAATATCCAATTCACGTAATCAGCCCTAATTTTGGACATCGTTGCCACAGATACTTCAAACTTGTTTCATATTTGAGTGTATGAAAATCCACGCCAATTAATACATGTCAAGGTCAAAGGTCAAGATCAAGGTCGAACAAAAGGTCGAGAAATAAGCTGCCATGGCGGAGATATGTGCTTTACTGCGTGCTCCTTTACACTGTTAAAACAGTAATTTTAATCTTAAATTCTCCGTAAAACTGTTCTCAACCGTATTTCAGTAAAGTACAGGTGACCGTAATTTTAGCTTACTTTTTTATTATCTTTTACGGGTTGGTGACCGTAATATCACTCTTTTACGTCAATACATCCGTTTCTAAACAGGTAAAAATCCTGGAATAAATGTTCCAGACACTTAACTTTTTTTTTAATATAAATTTTTAAGTGTAGTTCATATTTATTTCTCTATTATTTTACCTAATTCCTTATTTCCATTCTAGGGGTTGTTGTGGCCTGATTGGTAACGTCTCTGCCTGTTGTTTGCCAGTCGGGGGTTCGAGTCCCGCTCAGTTTCGTTTGTGCCATTAGTCTCTGCAACCTTACCATCATTGTGAGCTAAGGTTGGGGGGGTTTGGGGGAGCCTATAGGTCTATCTGTTGAGTCCTCAGCAGCCATTGCCTGGCTATCCCTGGTCCTAGCTTGGGTTCAGTCTCGTTTGTGCCGTTAGTGTCTGCAACGTTACCATCCTTGTGAGCTAAGGTTGGAGGGTGTTTGGGAGAGCCTATAGGTCTACCTGTTGAGTCCTCAGCAGCCATTGCCTGGCTGCCCCTGGTCCTAGCTTGGGTGGAGAGGGGGGCTTGGGCGCTGATCATATGTATATATGGTCAGTCTCTAGGGCATTTTCCTGCTTGCTAGGGCAATGTCACTGTCCCTTGCCTCTGCCATTCATGAGCGGCCTTTAAACCTTTAAACCTTTATTGTTTCGGTACATTTTGTTTCATGATAGATTTTTTTACCTTTTTTCGGGTGTGAATTCGACGCAGGTATCAATTTCCTCCTTTGTAAATATATGAAAAAACAAAGAGAATTTTAAAGGGAAAAAATCATCCAGGTTTTGTGATGAATAATTGATAAGATTATCCAAAACAGAATACGATTAAAGACTTACGTTGCTTCAGTCTTTTTATATTGTGAAAATACGAGCTTGAAAGACTAAAAATATGTTTACGATAACATAAAAAAACAGAATTTTAAAGGGGAAAAATCATCCATGGTTTTGTTATGAATAATTGATAAGACTTTTCTAAACGGAATAAGATTAAAGACTTACGTACTCCAGTCTTTTTTTATTGTGAAAATACGAGCTTGAAAGACTGAGAATATGTTTACGATAACATAAAAAACTTTTATGGTTATAATAAACATTAGTTTTATCATTGCATAGAAATTTGGTTTTCCTTACTTGCTTGAGAGGTTGTGAAAGATTAAGAATATACGTAAAGCAGCCTAGCATTACCAGCTAGACTCAGCTGAAACCTTCGTCAGGCTGGGAGGAGCGGTGAGAGGAAAGGTCCCCTTTTGTTCATTTGTTTGATGTCCGCTAACCCCCAAAATTAGGGGAAGTCCCTTGGTAAAGAGATAGACCAAGGCATTGCAGTGACCAATGAGAACTAACAAGTTTAAGCGGGACTCGAACCCAAATCTGGCGATCACCAGTCAGGGACGTTACCACATCGGCCACCACAAAACTCTACCAGCACATTAGATATTTTGCTAAACCTGCTCCTAATTTTACTTCTTTGTGATATATGATAAAGAATTATTTTCCATCACATTAGATATTTTGCTAAACCTGCTCTTAATTTTACTTCTTTGTAATATATGATAAAAAATTATTTTTCCATCACATTAGATATTTTACTAAACCTGCTCCTAATTTTACTTCTTTGTAATATATGATAAAGAATTATTTTTCCATCACATTAGATATTTTGCTAAACCTGCTCCTAATTTTACTTCTTTGTAATATATGATAAAGAATTATTTATCCATCACATTAGATATTTTGTTAAACCTGCTCCTAATTTTACTTCTTTGTAATATATGATAAAGAATTATTTTTCCATCACATTAGATATTTTGCTAAACCTGCTCCTAATTTTACTTCTTTGTAATATATGATAAAGAATTATTTTTCCATCACATTAGATATTTTGCTAAACCTGCTCCTAATTTTACTTCTTTGTAATATATGATAAAGAATTATTTATCCATCACATTAGATATTTTGTTAAACCTGCTCCTAATTTTACTTCTTTGTAATATATGATAAAGAATTATTTTTCCATCACATTAGATATTTTGCTAAACCTGCTCCTAATTTTACTTCTTTGTAATATATGATAAAGAATTATTTTTTCCATCACATTAGATATTTTGCTAAACCTGCTCTTAATTTCACTTCTTTGTAATATATAATAAAGAATTATTTTTCCATCACATTAGATATTTTGCTAAACCTGCTCCTAATTTTACTTCTTTGTAATATATGATAAAGAATTATTTTTCCATCACATAGGTATTTGGCTAAACCTGCTCCTAATTTTACTTCTTTGTAATATATGATAAAGAATTATTTTTTTTCCATTACTTCTCTATAATATATGATAAAGAATTATTTTTTTTCCATTACTTCTCTATAATATATGATAAAGAATTATTTTTTTTCCATTACTTCTCTATAATATATGATAAAGAATTATTTTTTTCAATTACTTCTTTATAATATATGATAAAGAATTATTTTTTTTCAATTACTTCTCTATAATATATGATAAAGAATTATTTTTTTCAATTACTTCTCTATAATATATGATAAAGAATTATTTGTTTTCAATAACTTCTTTGTAACGTATGATAAAGAATTATTATTTTTTCAATTACTTCTTTATAATATGTGATAAAGAATTATTATTTTTTCAATTACTTCTCTATAATATATGATAAAGAATTACTTTTCTCTATAATCTATCTTTAAATTCCTTACATTCTCCAATGTCACCTAAAATTTCCTGAAGTCGATTCACGCATCTGAAAGTTCCGTTTCCTCCCGTGTTTTTAGACGATAATGCACCTTCGCTAAAGTTTGAAATTGACTTGACACAAAGTCTGCACTCTACGCTCAGCACAAGTTAGCATATGATTGGAGAAGTAGGGAAAAGGTACAGAAGGGAGCCGAGAGAGAGGGGGGAAAAGATTTGGGGAAGACCGGAGAAACAGTAATGTTTCGAAATGTTTATAAAAATGGCTATTTTGGTTCGTTTCTTTATGGTAATTTTATGATTATTTTTGTTTGTTTACTTTTCTGATATGATGATAAGTTAAATAAATTTTAATTATTAGGCCATCTATTGTCTATGTTTTTAAGTCCTCTAATATTCAATATATATATATATATATGTATATATATATATATATATATATATATATATATACATATATATATATATATATATATATATATATATTATACATATATATTTCTTCAAAAAGGCACTGTTCGATTGCAGTTAAAAGTAAGACATATATATATACATATATATATATATATATATATATATATATATATATATATATATATGAGAGA
>NC_090769.1:23708715-23711215 GCF_036898095.1 Palaemon carinicauda
ACTAAAGCCCTATTGAAAATCTGAATCATATGAAGACATCCAATATATAGACTAGAGGGATACTTAATAGAGAGTATGTCTTCGCCAAGACAAGCAGTCTTATTTTGCTTTTAACTCCATTGCGTACTTCTACTTCGATATATTTTCTTAAAATTCTAATGTATTTGTCCTTGGGATATACTCAAAATGAATACCAAGTTTGATTAAAATCGGTACAATAGGTTTTGTGTGATGTTCACAAACAAAAATAAGCTGAGAAAAATATTTTCAATTTTCTCAACGCTGTGATTATTTTCAAAGTACTCCTGCACACTTGTACTTTGATGTACTTTATTCCAAACGTTTCAGATTCATCATGGGTCATACCTAACGTTGCTACAAAGTTAGGTGAAAATAAATACTGTATTTGTTGTGTAAAGCTGCTCACAAACAAACATACAAACAAACAATTGAATAAACACTGACTGGGTTTGTGTAGTGCTGTTCACAAACAAAATTAACTGAGAAAATATTTGCCATTTTCTCAACGTTGTGATTATTTTCAAAGTACTCTTGCACACTTGTACTTTGATGTACTTTATTCCAAATGTTACAGATTCATCAATGGGTCATACCTAACGTTACTACAAAGTTAGGTTAAAATCAATACTGTATTTGCTGTGTAAAGCTGATCACAAACAAACAAACAACCGAATAAACACTGACAGGGTCGAATACATCATCTTCGCAAAACCTTTGATTTTAGCGAAGGCGATAACTTATGGCTGATGAGATACAGCCTTCCAACTACTGAAGGAACTCGCCATGATAGAATTAAAGGCTTCCCCACGTCTCTTTAAGAAAGCCCCTGGTCTAACCTCTCTCTCTCTCTCGAGTGAATGATAATTTGACCCGGGACGAATTTCCCCGAGAACGAAAACGTGATTTCCAACCGAAATGTTTTCCCAGGGATGCGGAGACTAGAATGCATCGAAGAATTGCACGACGCTTGCGTGTACGTCTTCCTTATCTCCGGAGAGGCAGAGCGGGATCGCTCTCATTAAATCAGAGGGGCGAGTGCTTGCGTTCGACTTTATGAAGATGCAGGAATATATCTCAAAGCAAATGTGCACTGAAGTAGAACTGAAAGGAGAATAATGTGCAAACCGTTTCCAGCTTTAGAAGACTTCAACATTTTATTTTCATGTCAGGGCTTTGGATACTCGCAATTTAAGTATGTTACTCATTTACGAGGGACTTTATTGTAAGCTTCTCGTCGTAAAATACGAAATTGGTTTTCATATTGAATATCCCAATTCCATTTGATTTAATTGATTAAGGTGAAAGTCATGAAAAGAGCCAGGACACTCTCTCTCTCTCTCTCCTCTCTCTCATCTCTCTCTCTCTCTCTCTCTCTCTCTCTCACACTAGGGATATGATAACTGTTTAAAGATCGTGTATAATAAGAATACTCCATTAAAAGAATTTAATGAAACCACAATATACTTCATACTCTATCATATCAGATGGATCTTTCATCAAATTTAACACTCTCTCTCTCTCTCTCTCTCTCCTCTCTCTCTCTCTCTCTCTCTCTCTCTCTCTCCCTCTCTCTCTCTCCCTTCCTTCCTTCCTTTGGTGGGGTAACTGCCGAAGGCTAAAGCCTTTGAATCTATTAGAAGCATCACGGAAGAGGTAAAAAATCCCAAGTCTCCTCCCCAGACTACATTAAAGAATAGTGCTCATTTCCCCCTAGGTTGATTGGAGTGATATGCAATCCTAGTAGTCTATATATACACTATATGAAATCTTTTATCCCCTTGTGGTTGTTGTGGCCTGAATGGTAACGTCTCTGCTGGTGTTTGCCAGACGGGGGTTCGAGTCCCGCTCAGACTCGTTAGTGTCTTTGGTGTTTGCAACCTTACCATCGTTGTGTGAGCTAAGCTTGGGGGGGTTTGGGAGAGCCTGTAGGTCTATCTGCTGAGTCATCACCAGCCATTGTCTGGCCATCACTGGTCATAGCTTGGTGGCGAGGGGGCTTGGGCGCTGATCATATATGGTCAGTCTCTAGGGCATTGTTCTGCTTGCTAGGGCAATGTCACTGTCCCTGCCTCTGCCATTCATGAGCAACCTTTAAACCTTTAGATAGGGTGGTGACACAAGAGTACGCCCGGACAGTTTTCTCACAAGTTTTCAGGGCTGTTGTTGCTAACGACACACCCATTTTTCTTGATCGTAACTTATCCCAGTGCCAATTTAATGTTGGCTATACTTCTAAGCTGTACGCTGGAAGCGATTCACGGGCCTATCAAACCTGTACGAAGGGTTCTCTCACTCGAAATTTGTTTTTATATCAGAGGGTTGCAACCTCAAGGTGGAGTGTGGAGGAGTTCGATTAGTCAATATCATGTAGCTGAGAGATACAGCACTATGCTCCCATATGATATATCGTTTATAGCTCACGGCTCACGGGTCACGGCTCACGACTCACGGCTCACGGCTCACGGTTCTGTGGAGGAGT
>NC_090769.1:23713715-23728715 GCF_036898095.1 Palaemon carinicauda
GCACAATAAAGATAACGTTTACTGAAATTATGGAAAATCCACCGGCATTTTAGATTATACTGACACACTGTTAAAAGATGTATTTTTCCGTATAGTTATTTACTAATATTTTGGTTAACGGATGCATTTTCCTGTATAGCTTTTTAATAATATTTTGGTTAATAGATTCATTTTCCTGTATAGATATTTAATATTTTGGTTAACAGATACATTTTCCTCTATAGTTATTTAATAATATTTTGGTTAACTGATGTATTTTTCCGTATAGTTATTTACTAATATTTTGGTTAACAGGTGTATTTTTCCGTATAGTTATTTACTAATATTTTGGTAAGAATGTGTTTCTTTACAACAAAGAAAGTAATCAGTGCAGAAAGAACTTGAAATTCGTGTCTAATAACTCCTGTAGATCATTGTTTATTTATAAATTCAACAAGAAAACCCCTAACCACACTTGTAGATTGGATAAAATATGAATTACAATATAGCCGAGTAATATTTTTATGTTGATTTAATCAAATAACATGTTAAATGAAAAAAGGATCAAATGTTTATGTTTAGTAACTCGTGGAGAACACAGTTTATTTACAAATAAAAAAAAAACTAAACACATCAGCCGATTGGATAAAATATAAACTCCGATATATCCGAGTGAAGTTTTTATGTTGATTTCATCAAATATTTTGTTAAATGAAAAAGGATCAAATACTCCTTCAGCAGAGGGATTTAGAGGCTTAAAATATCCATCACATTACTCACTTAATCATGCAGAAATCTGACTCTATAACATCTCATTCAGGAATTCAATTTCAAACCATTATCTCTGCTAATTAAATGCTCATAGAAGTTGTCGTTTTGAATAACATTGTGTTGTAGGAATTCATTTATAGGTTAACGATTATATTATTTCCCGGATAGTGGCTTTTTAAAGGTTTAAAGGTCGCTCATGAATGGCAGAAGCAAAGGACAATAATACAATAGTACGACAATACCCAAGAACATGAACAGCACCCAAGTCACCTCTCCACCCAAGCTAGGACCACGAGGGCCAGGCAATGGCTGCTGATGACTCACCAGGTAAACCTATAGGCTTCCATAAAGGTTGCAAGTTTAAATGTCGCTCATGAATGGCAGAAGCAAAGGACAATAATACACTAGTACGACAATGTCCAAGAACCTGCACAGCACCCAAGTCCCCTCACAACCAAAGCTAGGCCCAGGGAGGGCCAGGAAATGGCTGCTAATTACTCAGCAGGTAAACCTATAGGCTTCCATAAAGGTTGCAAGTTTAAATGTCGCTCATGAATGGCAGAAGCAAAGGACAATAACACACTAGTACGACAATGCCAAAGAACCTGAACAGCACCCAAGTCCCCTCTCAACCTAAGCTAGGACCAGGAGGGCCAGGCAATGGCTGCTGATGACTCAGCAGGTAAACATATACTGTAGGCTTCCATGAACCTACTATCCTTAGCAACGCCCCAAGAGCCTGAACAGCACCCAAGTCCCCTCTCCACCCAAGCTAGTACCAGGGAGGGCCAGGCAATGGCTGCTGATGACTCACCAGCTAAACATAATAGGCTTCCATAAACCTCCTAGCTTTAGCTTACAAGGATGGTGAGGTTTGCAGACGCCACAAGGAGCTATCGAACTCAAGCTGGTCTCGAACCCCAGTTAGCAGATTGGGAGGCAGGGGCGTTTCCAATTGGCCACTACAACCCTTAAGTGATGGATATATGACAGCTGTTTGATGCTCTGATTAATAGAGAAACCATTTATATTTTGACTTTTATTTAGTGAAAGAACGTCTTCTGGAAAGACGTATTCATACACTCAAACACACGCATACACACTCGCGTGCGTGTGTTGAAATAATCTCTTCTTCTAAATACGTATTCTATAAAGTCAAACTCTCCTCTTCTTTCTCAAAAAGCAGCAATAAACATTATCAATATTATTACTAGTACTGTTATCATTATTAGATTATTATTATTATTATTATTATTATTATTATTATTATTATTATTATTATTATATTAATGAAGATAATATAATGATAATCATTAGGGACAATGAATGAATGAATGAATGAATGAGTTGAAGTTCTCTGGCATCCTGACATCGAAGGTCATTGACCCCGATCAATAGGACAATAATGAAAATAAGTAATAACCGCATTAATGATAGCAAATAGTGATAATGATTACTGATATTTTCATCATGATATTAGGAACGGATTATGTTTTCAGAGGGAGTATATATCATTGAATTTTAACTGAAGACATTCGTAGTTCCAGACATCACGATTATCATTATTATTCGATAAAATGCTTTCTAGCATCACTGTTTTTGTGAGGTGAGGGTATGTGTAGCATGGATCAGTTTAATCAATCCTACTCAAGTAATGTTCCTCTGTATTTGAGTCAAGGCATCAATGCACAAATTAATCTTCGACTCGAGCCTCAACAACGAAAATCTATTACAAAAGACATCATCTATAGATGTCTATCCCCTTGCTCTAACCAGAAATCATAGGCATAAAGTTTAAAAGATGAGATTTTCATCACGAATTTCTTTAAAAAAAGCAATTTGACTCCGTAACAGAAGCCCCTTCAAGGCTCCCTTCCGCGCCGAGTTTGCGGGAAGAGTGTAAACAAACCGAGAATCATACTAACTTGGAGATCGGGCCCATCTCTCATGTTGTCATGCTTCACACTCTGTGAAGTGGAATCCGTTTAAATGGAACGGTCCAGATGGAGGGGATTTGTTTACTATAGCTAAGCCAGAATTTAAATCTATTCCTTTTTTTTTTCTTTTTTTTTTGGGGGGGGTCTATTCCACATTTCTTTGACGTATTCGATACACTATTAAAATTCTGACCAGTGATTCATTATTATTATTATTATTATTATTATTATTATTATTATCATTATTATTATTATTATTATTATTATTATTATTATTATTATTACACTAAATTACTTTATGCAAAGACTATGTTCCCCAAAAAAATTCAATTCATGACATAAGGTTTAATCATCTGGTCATAAATTTCGGAGGATATATAGAACATGAATTGTTAGTAATTTTCATAATTAGTGAAACCACATAATGTTTCATAGCACATAGTTTATAATGTTATTCCAATCTTATTACCTCCGCCACAGAGGCTGAAGGAGGTAATGTTTTACCCCTTGTTTCTGTATTTGTGCGTGTGTGGTTCTTGCTTGTGAACAGCTTCGTGGCCACAATTTTAATCGTAGAGTAATAAAACTTTCAGGGGATTAACTGTTATGTAAAGAGCTTAAAATTATCAAATTCTGTAACGTCAAGGTCAAACGTCCAAGGTCATGTCAAGCAAAAATGTCCAATTCACGTAATCAACCATAAGTTTGGACATCGTTGGCACAGAGACTTCAAACGCGCGGTTCATATTTGAGTGTATGGAAATCCACCCCCCCTATTAATACATGTTAAGGGTCAAAGGTCACGGTCAAGGTTGAGCAAAAGGTCGAGAAATAAGCTGCTGCGGCGGAGGTCTGCACTCTACTGAGTGCCCTTCTAGTTTTGATTAGGACTGTTATGTATGTTATTTATAAATAGAATTTTGATTGTGTGAAGAGAGGAATGGATCCTTCATAAATACTTAAAATAATTAAATGATTTTCGTGTATTCAATCATGAATAATAATATTCTCTTTTCCTTTTTTTCAGATTATTTGTGAGAATAAGAAGAAAATGCCTTGAAGTGCTATTAGATATCATTGGGCTTTTTGTGAAATGATCGCCATATTATTATCAATTATTATAAGCTAAGCTATAACCCTACCTGGAAAAGCAAGATGTTATAAGCCCAAGGCTCCAACAGGAATAATATCCAGTGAGGAAAAAGAAAACAAGGAAATAAATAGGCTACAAGAGAACTAATGTACAATTGAAATAAAATATTCTAAGGATAGTAAAAAACATTAAATTAGATCTTTATATATAAACTATAAAAGTTTAAAAAACAAGAGGAAACGAAATAAGATAGAACAGCGTACCCTTTAGCAAGCGAACTCTATATTATTAAAAAAAATGTGCTTTTAAAACCACTCGCTAGAGATCTGTGAATATAATACACGTGTATTTTTTACGTCATTTATATTTCTTAAAAGTAAAAATCGGTTTGGCACATGATAATATCTTGTCAAAGATACATGAAATTCCGGTTTCTTTGTATTCTTAGTTTCAATTTTAATTTCATTTCTAATTCAGAAAAACATCGATATATGTAGACCCAGCCACAACATGACATTAGAAAATTCTATCGTTTTCCCTCCCATTCAAGGGAAGAGTGTCAACGAAGCAGAAAAGACAAATGATTGAGGATAAATCATCCTATTGTACGTTAAATCCTATTCCAAGAAGCCCGCGAGTGATATGCTTAGCCGAAACGATGGAAAACAGACGTGGCGTTGCATCCCAGAGACTGCGAATACAAGAAGGAAACTCGTTCTGAAGGCGTTGAGGAAACACTGAGACGAAGTGGAGGGAAGAGAGATGAAACGAGAGCCGAAAGACACGACAGCATGAGGACAAGATTTCGATCCGTGAAATGTGTTCTCCATTCCATACTGTTCTCACTAATCCTGCTGATTTTACACCTACCGCAAATCTCATCATCGGACGTGATTAGAGTTGGTAAGTACATTCACCCGATTCTGTAGTTTTCTATTTCATTACCTCCGCCAACGAAGTTTGAGGGAGCTTATGTTTTATTACCTTTCAGTGTGTGTGATTGTTTATGAACAGCTTCCTGGTCACAGTTCTAATCGTAGAGTAATGAAACTTCCAGAAACTAACAGTTATGTAAAAAATCTGGAAATTATTCAATTTTGGAAGGCCAAGGTCAAAGGTCAAGGTCACGTCAAAGCAGAATGTGCAATTCACGTACCACCTGTTTGTGTGTGTTTCTTTGTGAACAGATTCCTGGCCACAATTCTTATAGTTAGAGTAATGAAACTGTCCAGGGACTAACATTTATGTAAAAAGCTAGAAGGGACTAAATTTTGGAAGGTCAAGGTCAAAGGCCATGGTCACAGTCAAGCAAAATGTGCAATTCACGTACCACCTGTTTGTGTGTGTGTTTGTTTGTGAACAGCTTCCTGGCCACAATTCTAATTTTAGAGTCATGAAACTTGCAGGGATTAACTCTTATGTAAAAAGCTACAAATGATTCAATTTGGAAGGTCAAGATCAAAGGTTTAGGTCACAGTCAAGCAAAATGTCTAATTCACGTAATCAGCACTAAGTTTGGACACCATTGTCACAGATCTCAAACTTTGGTTCATATTTGAGTGTATGAAAATCCACGCCAATTAATACATGTTAAGATCAAAGGTCAAGGGCAAGGGCAAGGTCGGGCAAAAGGTAGAGAAATAAGCTTTCGTGGGAGAGGTATGCGCTCTCCTAAGTGCCCCTCTAGTATATATATATATATATATATATGTATATATATATATATATATATACACGTGTATGTGTGCATTTTACTAACTGCAATCATTTATCAAAAACTACAATCATAAATAAATCTCATGAAGCCATCGGAAATTGCTGATTGTTATTTATAGACCTTACCAATTAAATCTAGTCTATGATAAATGCGACGTAGCTCCGCCCACTTCCTCTTCTGATTCATGGCGGACTTGCAATTTACCTTCGATTACATTTGCTTCAGTTGAAATGCAAAACTATGGCGAGAATTACGTCCAGCTTCCTCCTCTCCTCTCTCTCTCTCTCTCCTCTCTCTCTCTCTCTCTCTCTCCTCAAAGAATGATTATCTAAGTCAAAATGATGATATCTATAATGTTTTGGAATCTCTCTCTCTCTCTCTCTCTCTCTCTCTCTCTCTCTATTCAAAGAATGATTATTTACCTCAAAATAATGATATCTATAATGTTTTTAGACTCTCTCTCTCTCTCTCTCTCTCCTCTCTCTCTCTCTCTCTCTCCTTTGTGGGTGCAAATGCTTAGGGTTGTAATCAACTTACGTCATATGCAGCGTTCGCCAGTAGAAGCTATTACGCTAACTGTGTACCGTCGAACTAAACCTGAAATGGTTCGGGGAATAATTATCGCTGTGATTTTTATCAGAATTTGCGTGGAATTTTTAGATTTGCTTATTATTGTAATTATATATATATATATATATATGTGTGTGTGTGTGTGTGGCGTGTGTATATATATATATATATTATATACATAAACATTTGTGTAGATATATACACTATATATATATTCTAATATATATACATATATATACAGTATATATATATATCTATATGTATATATATTGTATATATATATATAAATATATAAATATATACATTTATATATATTTATATAAGGACAGAGAGAGAGAGAGAGAGAGAGAGAGAGAGAGGGGGGGGGGGGTGGGGAGAGGTAAATTTCTTTTATGAATGAGGTGGAATGCGGTGAAAGAAATTTACCTCTCCCCACCTCTCTCTCTCTCTCTCTCTCTCTCTCTCTCTCCTCGTCCAGGAGTCATTAAAACTTTCTGGTTCTCATCAGTCATCGGATAATCCATTTACTGACGGGCAAGAATGAAGATGACGAGGTGGAAGATAAGTGTGCTGGAGAAAATAATTTTAATCTTTGGTGATTTAAAAAGCAAATGATTTTATCGATTTATTCACGTAGGAATAAATTCAGAGATAAGTAATCTTTGGTGATTTAAAAAGCAAATATTTGTCGATTTATTTTACGTAAGAATAAACTAAGAGATAAGAAATCTTTGGAGATTAAAAACCAATTTTTTTTATGATTTATTTACGTAAGAATAAACTGAGAGATAAGTGATTTTTGGTGGTTTAAAAATCAAATAATATATCGATTTATTTACGTAGAATTAAATTGAGAGATAAGTAATCTTTGGCGATTTAAAACCCAAATAATTTATCGATTTATTTACGTATGAATAAACTGAGATATAAGTGGTTTTTTGGTGATTTAAAAAGCAAATAATTTATCGATGTATTTACGTAAGAATAAACTGAGATGTAAGTGGTTTTTTGGTGATTTAAAAGCAAATGATTTATCGATTTATTTACGTAAGAATAAACTGAGAGATAAGTAATCTTAAGTGATTTAAAAACCATATAATTTACCGATTCATTTACGTAGGAATAAATTGAGAGATAAGTAATCTTTGGTGATTTAAAAACCAAATGATTTATCGATTTATTTACGTAGGAATAAACTGAGAGATAAGTAAAGAGACACTTAAAAGTCATACTTTGCTCTTAACTCCACTGGGTACTTGTTTTCCGATGTATCATATTCAGAATCTATTTAAATAGGTTACAAATACTTATTAATATCAAATTCACTCTGCCTTTAATGGGGGATATTCCTGTCCGGTCAAGGACTCAAACCTATGACATATAGAAATAAGGATAAACGTTTGGCTGTTTAGACCAGTCTAACATTTATTCCCATTTCCGTCTATCATGGGGTATTTGAAAAACGTTTTTAATACTTTGAAAAAAAAAAAATCAATTAATCTTTCTTGACAGTGAACAATCTATCATTTTTGTTAATGTTTCCATCAAATAAAAAATTTATAGAAAATTATACCATCCTTGTGATTTATTAGCAATGATTTAAACTGACTTTGATATCGTTAAAGAAGAAACTCTTTCTTTGAAACAAACTTTTGTATATAGGAAAACTTTATTCATAATTTACTTTGAATCAAACTTTTGTTAATAGTAAAACTATTTATATTCTCATTAATCCCGGTGACATTATAATCATGTTTGCTTACATTTCCGTCTCTCCAAAGTATCATCTTCAACTCTATTCCCAGCACCGAATTCCTTAAAAACATCACGATCAATATTCGTATTAATGAAAATAAATGTTGATAAATAATTGTCATATATCTTTAATAGCTTAATGCAACATCCACACTTCACCTATATAAATAAACATATGCCCATCTTCTCATAGGTATACTCTGTCTCTTCTGACTCATTTGCAGAGATCATCAGCATCCATGTCTTGTAGGTGCTCTCTCTCTCTCTCTCTCTCTCTCTCTCTCTCTCTCTCTCAGCGGTATTTCAGAATCGGGTTTCTTTTATAATTACGATTGTCCTATCATTGACTTGGGAAGTCGTTACTGGTAAGGGAATATATTATTATATAAATATACATATATATATATATATATATATATATATATATAATTGATTAATTTTTTTTATCTTTTTATTAAAAAGTTAGATTACATATTCTTTACAATCACAATATTTACAGTATAATCACATTTAATTTAATTTTTCTATAAACAAATCCATCTAATTTAACAATTTACATCACACATCTTGATTTAATTTTTAGTCACTCAAAAACAATAATTTATATACTTTTTGGTGAACATTTTATTCATTCTTTCTTTATCGATATTTTTCAAAAGATTGATTAATTAGTGGATTGTTGAACCTATATTTAGCCAAGAACCAGCTTTACTAACATGCAAACATTGCCAAAGAAAAGGATGATAAGGTTTATTTCATAACTGATTTACACTCTGGAACGCCCTTATGAACAAACACAAATTCGACGGTGGATGACGTAATATAGTCAGGCGTTGGCGAAGACACCGAAATGTGATCTTTTTCTTTATAATTATTAGTTTTGTCAATGTTGATTACGCTGATTATAAGAACATCAAATTACACTTTAGTCATGCACATTCTGACATATAACTATTACTCCTTAAATGATTTTAATCTTTATTGAATAATTATATTCTCCATTCAAGGAAACTAATTTGGCAGCGCTGTCCCAAACTCGCCCCACCAGCCTTGACTATGCTGATGATTGTTACTTTGGTCACTGGTACAGGGAAATGACCTACCATTCATGTGTTCTAATGAAGAAAGGAAATACTAAACACTTTTATAAGTTAACTCAGGCTACGTCCTATATCATATGAAAAATTCACACCATTTCCTGATAAAAATATCCATTCCTAATAAGGAAACGATCGTTGGACAATTTACCAACTACCTTTTCTCTAGCCTCTCCCTTCCTACCACTGTTTTTTGACTCACGTGGCCTTCAAATAATTGAATATTTTAGTTGGGACAAGGTGCCCCTGATGCCATCTATTGGCGGTAAAGTAAAACTCGTTACGAGATATGGGAGGGAGGTAGGAGGAGTCTCCGTAATTATGCCTTTCGTAACGTAACAATATGGTTACTCTACGTAGTTTTTACTAACAATACATGTCATACGATGAAACATATTGATTATATTTTGGTTTCATAAAAAGGTAATTGAAAATGAGATCAAATAAATGTGTAATTATTCGATTATCTCAATTTTCAGTACATGTGGCATATCTGGCGACCCACCATCCCTGACCCCCAAATGTAATTGAACTAACGATTGTTTGCTGAGGAAATATTTATGTAACATTCATTGTGAAATTCATAATTTCTTAAGAATTAAGTTGAGGCCAGACAACAAGGAACATCAAATTCACGTGCGTCTGTTTTATAGAAATTTTGTGCCCAAATAGCAACAGAAATGAAGTAATAGAAATTATAATTAGTGGATGATGGGGGATAAGTAGCAATTTGGTACTCGACTGCCTCGCCATCTATTGACCATGAAAATAAACAATTTGTAGAATTTTTCAATCCTTGCATTCTGGAACCTTCCATGACGTCATTTTTTGTTTAAAAATAGCCTAAAATAGCCTGCTTAATTGGAATTCCATATCATTTATTCCTGCCACACATATTTCTAAATATGTATCAATCCTGCCACACATATTTCTAAATAATTATCAATCTATCATCCGTTTTCAGTTAGATAGAATTATTCACATGAATGGAACTAGGGACGTGTGCTGCCATCTCTTGATATGAAGTAGAAACACTAGGATTCAGTTCAAATTTGGAGAAGTTTGTGATTACTAAAACATACTTTCATGGGTAGATTTTTTATTTCAATAAGTACATAAAAACTTCATAATTCCAATAATATTATTTTCTTCTAATTTCTATAGTCTAAGTTATGGTAATTATATTTAAAATATAGATAAAATTTATCACAAAAATATATAGAAAAGTTCCAAATATTCTAAAAGCAAACAACTGGAACTCAGCAATAGAATTAGAAATCTTAAATTTAACCAAAATACGTTCATATCCGCAGTAAATACGTTGTTAGTTAGTCATAAGTCCAATTATAGATATCAGTCTTCCATAAAGAGTGCCTTGTTTCATGTACCAGGCGTGGGATAGTTTTTTTTTCAGATCGGGAACTAAAGTTTAAAAAAGCAAATGTAGAAATTAACATAAATGGGGAATACCTTAACAACTTAAGAATTGCAGGTGACCTAGTTCCTGCTTAGAGAAGGAATTAAAAAAGATGATAGAAGATATTAATAGAAAAAGCAGAAATGTAGGAGTGAAAAATGAATATGAGCAAAGCTAAGATAGTAGTAAATTGAATTCACTCGTCCATAAGTCTTATTTGTTGTCGTCTGTATTTTCATTGAACATTATCTTAGTTTTACTCATATTCATTTTCAGTCCTACGTGTCTGCTTTCTCTACTCAAATCTTCTATCACCTTGTCTGCATTTTCATTGAACATTATCTTAGTTTTACTCATATTCATTTTCAGTCCTACATGTCTGCTTTCTCTATCCGAATCTTCTATCATCTTTTGTAATTTCTCCTATGTCACACTAAGCACAACCATGTCATCTGCAAATCTTAAACTGTTAAGGTATCCCCATTAATATTAATTCCAACATTTTCCCAACCGAAAATCTTAAAAAATTCTTGACATGCTGTGAATAATTTAAGAGAGATGGGGTCTCCCTGTCTAACTTCTTCCTAAATTGGAATTTTCTCACTATTTTTATGAATTTTCAGGATTGCTGTACTTCCTGTATAGATATATTCAAGTGTTTTAACCTAAGTTTCTACTATTCCTTATTTTTTTAAGGGTTTTCATTACTGCTGAAGTTTATACGGAATCAAATGCTTTCTCGTAGTCTGTTAATGCTATACACAGTGGTTTGTCGTACTATGTTGATTTTTCCATTAGTTAATTAATTATATGGATACGGTCAGTTGTTGAATAACCATTTCTAAAGCCTGCCTTCTCTCTTGGTTGATTTAAAGTCTAGCTGTCTCTCTATTCTGCCTAATATGATCTTATGTAAATATTTTATAGATTACGGAGAGTAAACTTATTGGACTGTAATTTTTCAGGTCCTTTGTGTCTCCCTTTTTATGAATTAGTATAAGGATGTTTTTCCAAGCTTTAGGCATATATATATATATATATATATGTATGTGTATATATATATATATATATGTGTGTGTGTGTGTGTGTGTGTCAAGATCTATATTTACAGTATATATATATATATATATATATTGTATATATCCTGTTTCGAAATTATATTTTTGAGGACAGAACGAAATAAAACCCCTCAGTGAAAAATAGAATAAATTCATATAAATATTTTTAAGAGAATCTTGGTTCAAAATTATAAGAAATATTTTTTCGAACAGGCAAAGGCAATATACAGCATATAAACTTGATCAATTAATGGATATATATACGAGACATTTCAAATCATTACATACATTTATTCAAGCAACACATGATATATATTATCCTAAACACATGGAATATCTTCATTTATATGCCAAGAACTTCTAAAAGCTAAAAACTGCATCCCCAAATACCTAGTAACAATTTCTTTAACCTTGAAACATCACTAAATGCACCCTGCCTCATCATTGGTCGACTGATTCTACCTCTCAGAATAGCGACCAATCAGAACACTAGATTTTGATTTGATGTGGACGAGAAGTGTTTATTTTTGCTGAAGTGGTACAAAGAGACGTGTGCTTTCTATTTCGCTCCATATCTGGTCAATAGAAACCAATAGATGTAAATACGTGAGGTTCCTGTTTTCGAGGAATGGTTTTGTGTTGTTAATAATGAGTATTAATACTTGAAAATCGCCAAATATTAATATTTCATGCAAGAGTGAAAGTTTACCAGGATTATCTATTTGCCAAAACGTTGTTCACCTTATCTGCTATCTAGCTGTTGTAAAATGTGTTTATTGTTAATCAAGAATGTTTTGTCATTGCTCCAAAGAAGAACGAAGGAAAGGAAAGTATTGCATAAGAAAATGAAGTTGGAAGTATGGCTATAGTTTTAGTAGTTTATTACGAAGATTGGCAGTGCAGAAAGGCTTACTCATAGGGATTGGTAAGTACAAATAATATAGTAGTTTACTTGATTTGGGAAAATTCACTCAGTTTTATGCTCTGTATTTTTCGGTGTTTAAAGATGGTACTTGAAAGTGTAATGCGTTTGAGAACAGAAACCCCAAAACGTTTCTTTGCATCATGAGTTTGAGAACTGAAATCCTAAAACGTTTCTTTGAAGGTGTCGAGTTTGAGAGCTGAAATCGTAAAACTTTTCTTTGAAGGTGTCATGAGTTTGAGAGCTGAAATCCTAAAACGTTTCTTTGAAGGTGTCGATTTCGAGAACTGAAATCCTAAAACGTTTCTTTGAATGTGTCATGTATTTGAGAGCTGAAATCCTAAAACGTTTCTTTGAAGGTGTCGATTTCGAGAACTGAAATCCTAAAACGTTTCTTTGAATGTGTCATGGTTTGAGAGCTGAAATCCTAAAACGTTTCTTTGAAGGTGTCGAGTTTGAGAACTGAAATCCTAAAACGTTTCTTTGAAGGTGTCGAGTTTGAGAACTGAAATCCTAAAACGTTTCTTTGAAAGTGTCACGAGTTTGAGAACTAACATCCCCAAAACGTTTGTTTGAAATTTTCATGACTTTGAGAACTAAAATCCCAGAACGTTTTTTCTTTTGTGTCATGAGTTTGAGAACTGAAATCTAAAAACATATGTATACACTGTATGTATATGTGTACGCTTTTAACCACGCACAATCCTTTCCAACCATTATTTCCCCCTGAATTTCAAAGGAGATAAAAGAGAATCAAGTAAGCTCAAGTAATCATGGGAAGTATAGCATTCAGGCATGTCCATTCATCCATAGCTCATTAGGAAGTTCCCCTTTTGTCCATGATTCGAGACTACTCACTTGGCTGGTCGGTCCCTCTCCTGGATAGATCGATTGATCATGCAATTCTGTTAATTGAACTGTGGATAGATTTCATAAACTCGGGATTGGGAGAATCTCTAACAATGTTTCATTACTGTAACAGTAAAAAATGCAGTTGTTTCGCTTTTATTTTTCCATTTGTTAATGAATTTACATTTTATTTTATTACCTCCGTCAACGAAATTAGAAGGAGGTTATGTTTTACCTCCTGTTTGTGTATGTGTGTGTTTGTTTGTTTGCTTGTGACAGCCAAAAATGTAGTTAATTTGCTGTTCTTTATCCATTAGTAAATAAATTTACATTTTATTTCACTACTTACGCCAACGAAGTTGGAAGGAGGTTATGTTTTCCGTCCTATTTGTGTATGCGTTTGTTTGTTCGTGAGCAGCTTCCTGGCCACAATTTTAATCGTATAGTAATGAAACTTACAGGGATTAACTGTAAAATTCTGGAAATGGTTAAATTTTGGAAGATCAAGGTCAAAGGTCAAGGTCACAGTCGAGCAAAAGGTCGATAGATAAGTCGCCGTGACGTTTTGCGCTCTATTAGGTGCTTCTATAAGCTCAAGGTCAAAGATCAAGGTTACAGTCAAGTAAAAGGTCGAGAAATAAGCAGCTTGGACGGAGGTCTGCGCTCTACTGGGTGTACCTCTAGTTGATGTATGTTCTAATAATCAATATGATTATTAGTTTGATATATTTTTGTAAGGTGATATCGAATGAAATTATCATATTAAGTTACGTCATGGCCGAGGAATCTCAGAAATGTAAAAACTTTCTGGGAAGGAAAAGAATCAATATTGAACAATATTTAACAGTAAATGGCAGTTACAATATATTTTGAACATCAATAGCACATTCTAAACAACAAATATACATCATCTTGCATTGCCTTTTTCATTTTAATTAGTGGAAATTAGAGAGAATTTATCAGGTTAGATAATATAAATGTATATGTTTATTTATATTGCAGACAGTGATGGACTTTACTGAACAATATCATTTTAGTATCTTATTTGTTACGCTTTGACTTCTAATCAAGAAGGGGTATCCTGCACATATGTTTTCTGGGAAGTAATATAGTTTTATATATGATATACATTCCAGTAACTTATTCCTGTTTCAAAATTATTTTTCGTATTAAGAAGGGATATCCTTCATATATATATATATATATATATACATATATATACATATATATATATATATGTGTGTGTGTGTGTGTGTATATATATATGTATGTATATATATATATATATATATATGTATATATATATATGTATATATATATATATATGTATGTATATATATATATGTATGTTTGTATACATATATATATATATATATTGTTTGTTTTTTGGAGGCAATATAGATTTATACATGATATACATTCCAGTATTTTAATCCTATTGAAAAATTAGGTTTTTTGTCATTTGAAATCATTATTACAACCGTTATTTGTCATTATATTTCCTTATTTAATTGATGAAATTGACAATGAGTGACAAGTGCCATAATAATGCAAGTGTTATTTGTCATTATATTTCCTTATTTAATTGATGAAATTGACAATGAGTGGCAAGTGCCATAATAATACAAGCGTTATTTGTCATTATATTTCTTTATTTAATTGATGAATCGACAATGAGTGGCAAGTGCCATAATAATACAAGCGTTATTTGTCATTATATTTCCTTATTTAATTGATGAAATCGACAATGAGTGGCAAGTGCCATAATAATACAAGCGTCATTTGTCATTATATTTCCTTATTTAATTGATGAAATCGACAATGAGTGGCAAGTG
>NC_090769.1:23733715-23743715 GCF_036898095.1 Palaemon carinicauda
TTACGTCAATATATCCGTTTTTGAAACGTAGGTTCCTGGAAACATTTATTTTAGGATTTTTACCGTTTTGTACAGAAAATTTTTAACTAAAGGAAACTGTAGATAAAAGGGAAAAATGCAAACCCCAACTTTTAAAACGTGAATGCCTGGTAACATTTATTCTAGGATTTTTGCCGTTTTGTGCGGGGAATTTTTAACAATGTAGGAAACTATAGACAAATGATAAAAAAAAAAAATAGACTTTTAATACAGAATCCCTATCTTAATTAACGTCAAAAACAGCTATGCATAAATTACTCAGACACTGAAATGGAAAAAACAAAGAGAAAACTGTGCAGTGCTTACAGAAAAAAAAAATGTTGGTTTTAGGACAACAGATACGAGCGAGTTTTGTTCGCAGCCTACATAGATAAAGATGGATAAAAAAAACAAACCCTCTAAAAGGAATAGTTATGAAAACACAAGTCCCTCAGCGGCTGGCAACAGAAATCCCCTCCTGGTAGTCCACAAGGCGTGATAGTGGCCAAAAAAAAAAAAAAAAAAAAGTTATTGGGTCTGCCCCACTCATTTCAATCCCACTGTACTTCACTTTAACACTTTCCCCTTTAATCCTTCTAAAATCCTAATTCCTCCCTCCCCTCCCCACCTATCCTATCCCCCTACACTGTAGCTGTACTGTAACCTGAGCTTGAGATTTTTGAACCCCTGTAATCGGCGTGCGACCTTTCAAATATAAAAATTTGATCACTCGGTACTCGACTGGGTCCATAACTAACACCTTACTTCAATCAAACACCTGTAAAAACGGAAGCAATTTCCTTTCAGTGCTGCAAATTATCTTGTGACCTATACCCCAATCTCCCAATACACAGGTGTAATTTCAGTCTCATTTGATAATCCTAAATAGTTTGTAATTAATAGATTACAGTAATTTTCATTAGTAATTTAATGTATAGATATTGACGTTCACAATTAGTTGTTCTCAGTCATTTTGGGGTCTGATTTAGTTACAAGAGAAATGCTATTGACAAGGAATTTCAAATTTTCATTGGATTCATTATAATCAGTGAATCTTATTTCTCTCTCTCTCTCTCTCTCTCTCTCTCTCTATATATATATATATATATATATATTTATATATATATATACATATATATATACACACATTTATATATACATTTACATTTCATGTATTCTCTCTCTCTCTCTCTCTCTCTCTCTCTCTATATATATATATATATATATAAATATATATATATATATATATGTATATATATATATATATATATATTTATATATATATATATATATATACATATATATATATATACATATATATATATACATATATTTATACATATATGTATACATATATATATGTACATATATATATGTATATATATATGTAGGTATATGTATACATACATATATATATATATATATATATATGTATATATATATATATATATATGTATGTATATATATATATATATATATATTCACTCTCCCTCTGTATATATATTTACATTTCTCTCTCTCTCTCTCTCTCTCTCTCTCTCAATCAATTAAGAGATCTAACGCATCCACTATACAAATTCCTTTATTCCTCAGTTATCATTCTTTTTTCACCTTTCAGTATTTTTCCAATTCTTCTTTTATTTATTCTGCCCTTTTCCGCTTACCCTTCCATCTCCCGAAAGGCAAAAAACTATAATTAATCCGCAGCTTAATCTCACATTGGGCTGAAGTTCGAATTCAGACTCGATATACGTCCGTATGTAGTCTCGGTATACGTCCGAATTTAGTCTCGATATACGAACTATTTTTTTTTCTTCACATTTTCAATCGGCGATCGTTCCATTTTGGTACCCATCAACTATGATTTTATTTTTAGTTTGGTCTTTTTTTTTTACTCTTTTTCTTGTGGTGATATTTTTTTTAGTTTTGTCACACATTCCATTTATATGATAAAGGCAAGTGCCTGGCTATATATATGTATACTGTGTATATATATATATATATATATGTGTGTGTGTGTGTGTGTGTGTGTGTATAGTCAGGTACTTGCCTTTATTATGTCTTGGGTTAGAGTTCTCTTGCTTGAGGGTACACTCAGGCACTCTATTCTATCTGATTTCTCTTCCTCTTGTTTTGTTAAAGTTTTTATAGTTTATATAGGAAATATCTATTTTAATGTTGTTACACTTCTTGAAATAGTTTATTTTCCATTGTTTCCTTTCCTCAATGGGCTATTTTCCCTGTTGGGGCCCCTGGGCTTATAGCATTCTGCTTTTCAAACTAAGGCTGTAGCCTAGCAAGTAATAATAATAATATTAATATATACATATATATATGTATATATATATATATATATATATATACATAGTCACGCACTTGCCTTTCTTATGTCACGCTCATGGGAGGGAGTAGTCATACTCTGGTGAAAGGGATACTCTAAGTAGTACGCTCAGAAGCCTCATACTCCCACAAAAAGCCGAGCCAGCGGGTTGTAGCTAGGAAAGGAGAATAGGGGAGGAAAAGTTAAATATGTATGGACTGTACTTGTGTCTTTACGTGCATATCTATCTAAATATTTAGACGTCATTCTTGATACCTCGGGTACTGTAGTCTTTTAGATGTTGTTTTATATATCTATGTATCAAGAAATGTAAATGTTCAGGTGGTTCGAACATGTGAAGAGAATAGGTGAGATTAATGTAGTATAATGCGTATATACCATTCAGGAGTGTAAGGTCAGGAAATTCCAAGAGACAGAAAAGGTTTATGTGGGGAGTTCATCATTTTGTTAGTGATTGGTATGAAACTGCTTTTTATGTGGAAGTTTGTGGAAGTTTGCGTGCACAGAGGCCTCATCCATGTAGCTGATGATGAAAGTCGGATAATCCATTGATTGATTGATTGATTACTGTTTTTGTCTCAAACCTGTTAAAGAAAAAGGTTTAGTTAACATGATTACATAAATGTAAATCATAATCATAATCACAAACAAACACACACACACACACACACACACAAGAGATGCAAGGGTCTAATTAATTATAGATATTAATAACAGGTATCCATCCAAATGAAACAGGATTAGAGAGAGAGAGAGAGAGAGAGAGAGAGAGAGAGAGAGAGAGAGAGAGTCATGTTACTTGCTACAATTTATTCAAAAACTGGAATGGAAACAAAACAAATAAAATGTTGAAGCATATTCAAGGAAGAGACCGTGGGAGTAAGACAAATACATCAGAATTGAGAACACAAATACACATATTGTTTGTGTACATACATTTATATATGTACATGTATGAATATGTATATATATTTCTGTGTATTTCTACGTGAATATTCAGTATATGCTATATATGCATTTAGAATATATATTTTTATGTATATATATATATATATATATATGTATGTATATATAAAGGGGGTGTGTATATATAAATATATATATATATGTATATATATATATATATATATATAAATTTATATATAAACACACTCATATATATATATATATATATACATATGTGTGTATGTGTGTGCGTGTGTGTGTATGTGCGTGTGAGTGTCTCCATGTTTACAAATTCAAATATAAGTTGATTTTCCCTTATCTAATATCCCTAATGATCAAAGAATATGATTTATTAAACAATCCTCTTGATAAAGAAGAAAATAATCAAACTCGTTTTACTTCTTGGAAATTAAATTAGGAATGACGTCACAGTCTGGTCTCCACAATGTTCACACATTTCCCTATTAAATATTTTAAGAAAATGACGCTTCTACTCTCGTCTGCTGTCACTTGCTGAAATTCATCAAGGCGTTTCAGCTTTACATATTAAAAACGTATGATTTTTTTATAATTTAGCATCTTTATAGTGACGCTTTTTATCATTTAATATATATTATATGTATAAACACATATATATAATATATATATATATATATATATATATATGTATTTATATATATACATATATGAATACATATATATATAACTCTATATATATGTATATATATATATATATATATATTTAGATATACATTTATATATACAATATATATATATATATATATATATACATTATATATATATATATATATATATATTGTAGGTATGTATATATATACAGACATATACACTCACACACGCACACACATATATGTATATATATATATATATATATATATCTAAAAAGCATTGAGAGAGAAAAAAATATAACTACCACTAACAACCAAACTAGACTCCAGAATTAAAAGAAACACCCAAAAGAAAATTATTCTTTTCCTCCCCATGAAAAGCTTCAGAACCGAACATAATCAAGAAAAGAGAAAAAAACGAACTGAAAGAAAGAAGAAAAAAAAAGACAGAGAAAGCCATCACTATGTAGTTTAGCGACGTTGATTGTCCAGGATCCCGGAAGGCCTGGAATCTCGTCTGATTGGGAAACTTATCAACGTATTGGCCGAGGCCTCGGGATCCAGCTTATCAAGAATGAATCGGTGATATCAGCCGAGTCATGGAGGCAACTTTGGATGCGCGCCTTTCTCGTTTCTGGGGCCGAGTTTCTCAATTTAATTTCTCTCTCTCTCTCTCTCTCTCTCTCTCTCTCTCTCTCTCGTAGAGGGCTGAGCTAGCTATTGAAGGCATCATGAGGCCACACAGAAAAAGAGAGTCTCTCTCTCTCTCTCTCTCTCTCTCTCTCTCTCTCTCTCTCTCTCGTAGAGGGCTGAGCTAGATATCGAAGGCATCATTAGGTCACTCTGAGAGAGAAAGTGAGAGACAGAGAGAGAGTGAGAGACAGAGAGAAAGAGAGATACAGAGAGACAGAGAGGGAGAGGGAGCAAATATTCTCTCTCTCTCTCTCTCTCTCTCTCTCTCTCTCTCTCTCTCTTTCTCTCTCTCGGCCAGCTAAAAAAGTTATCGAAGATACCGTGAGGCCTCTCAGAGAAAGAGAGAGAGCTTCTCCTCTCTCTCTCTCTCTCTCTCTCTCTCTCTCTCTCTCATAGACAACTGAACAGGATATCGAAGTCACCATGAGATCACCCAGAGAGAGATAGAGAGAGAGAGGATAAAGACAGACAGAGAGAGAGATCAGCATATTATCTCTCTCTCTCTCTCTCTCTCTCTCTCTCTCTCTCATAGACAGTTGAACAAGCTGTCGAAGACATGAGGTCACCCACAGAGAGAGAGAGAGAGACCTCTCTCTCTCTCTCTCTCTCTCTCTCTCTCTCTCTCTCTCTCTCTCTCTGAATGAAAAAAAGACTAGACCTTTACATTCAACGGCCATTTCTAAAATTTTCCCAATCTTTTTAAGCCCATCCAAGAACTACAAAGACATTGCAATCAGGCATATTAGTTGAGATCGGAACACAAAGCTTGCAACACTAAAAAATATTGGGAGCTGTGTAAGCCACATATGAAAGCCTTTAGAAAGAAGAACTATGTTTTTAATAAGTTAGTGAACTGTATCTTAAAAGTCTTGGAATATTCCAGTGAAGATGATAGTGAGTTTTTTAGTTGTCAGTTATTTGTTTAGTTTGTGTATACATTTATTAGTTTTTATTTCAATCCAGTCTGCGTTTATATGTATATATACATATATATATGTATATATATATATATATATATATATATATATTTATTTATTTATATATATCCATATATATATATAATATATATATTATATATATATATATATATATATATATCATATGTATATAAATATTACTATTATATATATAATATATAAATATATATATATGTATATATTTGTATATATATATATATATATATACAAATATTACTTTTATATATATACATATATATATTATTTATCTATCTATCTATCTCTCTCTCTATATATACATACATATATATATATATATATATAAATATATATATATATATATATATATCTATATATATATTATCTATATGTATACATTATCTATATATATATACAATATATGTACATATATATCATTTATATATATGTATATATATACAATATATGTATATATATATTATATATATATATATTATTTGCATATATATATATATATATATATAAATATATATATATACACAATAATAGTTTATATAATGTGATCTTTCCTTCGGAGGTTTATAAATTTTGGAAAGTATTCCTTCACGCTTTTCCTTCAATACTTTATCACCAATACAAGCGGTATGAGGAGCGGGAGGAAAGTTGGGTAAAGCAAGCTTTGCTACATATTCCGTAGGTCATGCAATTTCCGAAATGTGTGACCTAATATTGACTTACTCTCGCTAGTATATGTGCGTTTGCCTTCGTCAACAACTCTACCGTTCCAGTTTTGAGGCATCCTTTGCTCTCTCTCTCTCTCTCTCTCTCTCTCTCTCTCTCTCTCTCTCTCTCTCTCTCTCTCCTTTTCGAGGATACGAATATGCAAATGTCCTTCTTTACAGCATCAAATACATTTTTGGTTCAAGCAAGCTGAATACAGAGAAGGAAATGTATTAGTTCTCCAAATATTGATAATTCTCTGAGACCACTGAGAGCTTTGAATCTAAAAATGGATGGAATTTCTAATAGATTAATAAAATATTTAGCTATTGTAAGTCTCCTAAAACAAATTTCCTAAATTTGTAAATAATGAAAGTTGTTGTCAACAGATTAGAATAATGTTTATAAGCTACGACTTTTATAAAACATGAAATTGGCAGAATTTTATTATGAAATTAACGTTATGTGCGTGTGAGTGTGTGCATGTGTGCATATATATATATATATATATATACATACATATATATATATGTATATATATATATATATATATATATTTATGTGTGTGTATATATATATATGTCCATATATATATATATATATATATATATTGAATTATGTGTATATATATATATATATATGTGTGTGTGTGTGTGTGTGTGTATAAATACACATATATACATATATATGTAAATATATATATATACATATATATATATATATATATATATATTTCTAATTCCTAAAAGGATTGCTATGCAACTGTAATATTGCACTGGGTATGTGGCCTGGAGCTCCTCCCACTGCATTGAGTTGCACCATTCAACAGGTGCATGAATAATCTAATAAAGTCTATCCTGGGACGCACTGCAATTGTGCATATCTTAGTGTCCGGCTATAGAACACACACTCTCTCTCTCTCTCTCTCTCTCTCTCTCTCTCTCTCTCTCTCTCTAACAAGAAGAAATAATAGTAGCATTTCACAAAAGACTAATATTTGCATTGTTTAAATCTTAAGTAAATTCGGGATAACTTGTTTCGTTTTTTGTCTATCAGCATTTTAAGAAGAAAAAAAGATTCGTCATTAAGCAAGTAATTATATTTTCAACTAGAGAAAGATGTATTCTTCTGAGATTTATTATTCATATATTAATATATTTGTCTTTTATATATTTTGTAATCATTATCTTTATTAAGAAGCCAAATGCAGTTTTATTATTTGATTATCTCTTTTTTAAACATTATTATTGATAGATAATGCCTGTTTTTTCACTTTGCCTCATGACGAGAATAATAATAATAATAATAATAATAATAATAACAATAATAACAACAACAACAACAACAACAACAATAATAATAACAATAATATTAATAATAATAATGATAATAATAATTATGACAATGACAATGACAATGACAATGACAAGGACAATGACAATAAAAATAACAATAGTAATAATAATAACAATAACAATGACAATAATAATAATTCTCAAAACGGCAATTAAACACTCAGGTCATATAACTTCGTTGCATAAAAGTCTGCGGTAATTTATATCCATATTTCATTTAGTTTGATAATAATCAAAAGGGCGATTAAACTCAGGTCATGCAACATCCCTTCTGTAAAACTCTACGGTATTTATATCCATATTTCATTTAGTATAATTACGGCCATTTCAGTTTAACTATAAAATTGAAAAATTATTTTTTTTGAGCATATGTTTGATATATTAAACCCAAAGCAAGGTAACACTTATTATTTTAACTTGGGAAACTACTCCATGTCAGTGTGTGTGTGTGTATGTGCGTGTGTGCATGTGTGTAAGCCCTTATGGGTATATATGTAATCGCATGTGAGCATGTTTGTATTGATTCAAAAATATGCTAATGCTGATAATTTGATTTCTTTATTTTTTATACTGTAATTAACGATTAATTTTAAATAATTTAGAGCAGCTATTGTTATCTTCTTTATATTTACTGTTGTATTCATATTATTATCATATTATTACTATTACTAGTCAAGCTACAACCCTAGTTGGAAAAGCAAGATGCTATAGGCCCAAGGGCTCCAATAGGGAAAAATAGCCCAGTGAGGAAAGGAAGTAAGGAAATAAATAAATGATGAGAATAAATTAACAATATATGATTCTGACAAAGATAAGTGTTTCTTAACAACTGATTTATTAACTTATTCTCGTTATATCTTCCTTATTCTGTCGATAATCTAAACCTCTACTAAATATAAATTTTTTCATCATAAAAATATTCATAGTATGACTTTTTTTCCAATTTTGAAATGGAATTAATCGATCTTGATGTCTGAATGTAAAGTTCCTGTTTTATCTTCCTTATTCAACTCAGTAAATTTTCTTCAAAAAAACAGTATTCATATCTTTTTTTCCAATTTTGTAAATAAAAATAATTTTGACTTCCATATTTGGCTTTTCTGTTATATATTAGATAATCTAAACTTCTGCTAAATATACATTTCTTCATCATAACAATATTCATATTAAATCTTTTATTCCATTTTGAAGAAATAAAATGATGAATTTTGACTTCCCATATTCTATTATAGCTTAGATAACCTAAACTTCTATTAAACACACATTTCTTCACCATAATAATATCCATATGATAATTTTTTTTCCAATTTATAAAGAAAAAAAAATACTCCCTCATTTGGCTATTGTTATGGCTTCAATAATATCAACTTATACTAAACATACATTTCTTCATCATAACAATATTTGCATCATCCCATTTTTTTCCAATTTAAAAAAAAAAAAATTGACTCCCTCATTTGGCTTTTGTTATGGCTTCAATAATTTCAACTTCTACCGAATATACATTTCTTCATCATAACAATATTCGCATCATCCCCTTTTTTTCCCAATTTTAAAGTGGAATGAATCAATTTTGCCATCCTGATTCCCCCCAACCGTCATTCAATTTCAGCCTCATCCGAAGCTTTGCCTCGACTCTTCCTCCGAGCGAGAGAGGAAAAGTTTCGTTATCATCCCGCAAACAGTCATAACGAGACCGATGAATAGGAGATCGTGGAGGAAGAAAGTAAAAAAATACGTTATCCTCAAACATCATTTTCCTCCCCTTCCTTTGTTCTCGATCGTAGGGTGTAAAGAAATTGGGCAATGACTAGAGGAGTGAAAGACATTGGATGAAGATGGAGATACAGAGTGGTTTCAATTTTGATGGACTAGGATATGTGGTGTTTGTTTGTGTGTATGTGTATATTATGTATAAATTATGCACATCCACATAAGTTTGATAGTGATATTATTTTTTCGGTATTTCAAACATAAGGTATATATATATATATATATATATATATATATGTTTGTGCACATATAAGTATATATATCGATATATATGTGTATAAGTAAGTGTATAAATATGTATATATATGTATACATATATATATATATATATATATATATATATATATATATATATATATATATTCTCCTTCTTACCTAGAGAGAGAGAGAGAGAGAGAGAGAGAGAGAGAGAGAGAGAGAGAGAGAAGAGAGAGAGAGAGAGAGAGAGAGAGAGAGAGAGAGAAAGAGCAATCTCTTACCTACACGGCATCATGTCACTCTCAGAAGAATGATGGATAACTAAAGATCCCTGTGGGAGGCTTCTCCCACTTTTAAAGGTGTGCAGCAACGATCAAGAACATAATGCTATAT
>NC_090769.1:23753715-23765654 GCF_036898095.1 Palaemon carinicauda
AAAATCCTGTTTTACAATCCCTCACAAAAACCATGTCCTTTTGAAGCCTTCGCAAAACTCATGTCCTTTTATGTCCTCACAAAAATCATATCCTTTTATGTCCTCACAAAAATCATATCCCTTTATCTGTCCTCACAAAAATCATGTGCTTATATCTGTGTTAGCAAAAAATATGTCCTTTTATGTCCTCACAAAAATCATGTAATTTTATCTGTCCTCACAAAAATCATATTTTATCAGCCCTCACAAAATCCATGTCCCTCTGATGCCTTCACAAAAATCATATCAATTTCTAATGCTTAACTTATCAAGCGAAATGTCTGCACGAGAATATCCATCTTAAAGCTTGAAAAGAAAATCCTTTATAATCTTCGAAAATTCATTTCTCCATAGGCTTACATGGACGTTCTGAAGAGCCTCGGGTGGAAGAAGTTTTGCATCATCTACGAGAGTAACAATGGCCTCATCCGTGTGCAAGAGCTTCTGAAGGATCATTCTTTCACCATCACCCTGAGGCAGTTACCTCTCTCCCAGGATTACAGGTATATACTATCTTGTATATTGATTTAAGTGAATGTAGTGGCCTATTGCAAACGTCCCTGCCTGGCTATATGCTGGAAGCATTGTTATGCCCTGATTGGTAACGTCTCTACCTGTTGATCACCAGAATGTGGTTCGAGTCCTGCTCAGACTCGTTAGCTCCTTTATTGTCTGCAACCTTACCATTGTAAGCTAAGGAGAGGGGTGTTTGGAGGAGCCTATAAGTCTATCTGCTGAGTCATCAGCAGCCATTGTCTGGCCCTCCCTGGTTCTAGCCGTCTCTGCCTGGTGAACGCCAGACGGGGGTTCGAATCCTGATCAGACTCGTTAGTTCCTTTATTGTCTGCAACCTTACCATTGTGAGCTAAGGAGAGGGGTGTTTGCAGGAGCCTGTAAGTCTATCTACTGAGTCATCAGCAGCCATTGTCTGGCCCTCCCTGGTTCTAGCCGTCTCTACCTGGTGAACGCCATACTGTGGTTCGAATCCTGCTCAGACTCGTTAGCTCCTTTAGTGTCTGCAACCTTACCATCGTGAGCTAAGGAGAGGGGTGTTTGGAGGAGCCTATAAGTCTATCTGCTGAGTCAACAGCAGCCATTGGCTGGTCCTCCCTGGTTCTAGCTTTGGGGGATAGGTGGCTCGGGAGCTGATCATATGTATGTATGGTCAGTCTCTAGGGCAATGTCACTGTTCCTTGACTCTGCCATTCATGAGTGAAATTAAACCTTAAACCTTTGATTTTTTATGGATCTAACATGAAACAAATTTCTTTTTTTTTTTACATATTTGATTAGTTTTATAAGAATATCTAATCGCTCAACATCATAATTATATAAAGGGTATATTTTTTTATAATAATTGAATATAAAACTAAATATAAAAGCAAAAACTTTAATATTGATAATGGAAATAAATATACATCAATATAAATCATATCAATTCAAATTTTTTTATAACATATATCAAACACTCCTTGACGAAGAGTAATAATTATATTAGTTATATTAGTAATAATGAAAAAAAATAAACTTTTCAGGCAACTATAGTGTTATAGTGATGACTTATAGCTATGGGACACATACAACCGTTTAGACTAAAATTCATTTATCTTTTTTAATGGATATAGAAAAGTCCAACAGAGCAAAATGAAATGTCAACACAAAACGATTATTAATGGGAGTTTTCCAAATAAAAGTTTGTGTTTTCTTTCTCATTTGATGTTACGTCTTTTTGTTTTTGGGAATTTTGCGATCATTTTTATAGGTTGTTTCAAGCATTCAAAAGTAGCCTTTGCTTCTTTTTTTAGTGTTTTTGTTCTTGTTATCTCTGTATATGTGTATGTATATATATATGCATATATATATATATATATATATACTGTATATATATATATATATATATGTAAGTATTCATCCAGCATGTATATATATATATATATATATGTGTGTATATATACATATATATATATATATATGTATATACAGTATATATATATGCATATATATACATGTGTATGTGTGTGTTTGCATGTATTGACATATATATAAATACATTTTGATAAATAAATAAAGATATATATATATATATATATATGAGCTCATATATAAAAAGCATATATATATATATATATATATACATATATATATATATATATATATACAGTATACATACATAAATCCTAAAATCAAATTTCCCTTCGGGACTCCCATCCCAATCCTTGATCTTCTTCATAATAATAATAATAATATCACCTAATTGAAAATCCCTTTTGATAGCCATCCAAGTTTTTTTTCCCTGCCATTTGCGGATTTCACTTTTCCCTCATCAGTGGCTGAATACGGATTAAGCTGGGCTTACACGGTCAGCTAAGAGCACGAAGAAAATCCCTAATAGGATTCCAGGATGATTTCAAAATGCCATTTCCCCTGATGGATCAAAGGGAGACTTAGCCTGCCTCATCTATGTTAATTAATACGGCACAACTCGGCGTATTTTTCCACCCTTTTGTAATGTGGTCTGATGCGAATGCATTTGCGTATGATAGACCTGTGAAATGACTCCGTGGTTTTTAGGTTGTAGGTTGGCCTGGGTGCCAGACACCCGTTGAGATACTACCGTTAGAGAGGTATATGGTCATTTGACTGGCCAGACAGTACTACATTGGATCCTTCTCTCTGGTTACGGTTCATTTCTCTTACGTATGATAGACGTGTGAAATGACTCCGTGATTTTTAGGTTGTAGGTTGTCCTGGGTGCCAGCCACCCGTTAAGATACTACCACTAGATTTATATGGTTATTTGACTGGCCAGACAGTACTACATTGGATCCTTCTCTCTAGTCACGGTTCATTTTTCCTTTGCCTACATATACCTCGAATAGTCTAGCCTATTCCTTACAGATTCTCCTTGTCCTCATACACCTGACAACACTGAGATTACTAA
Organism: Palaemon carinicauda; assembly: GCF_036898095.1. Lineage (NCBI taxonomy): Eukaryota > Metazoa > Arthropoda > Malacostraca > Decapoda > Palaemonidae > Palaemon > Palaemon carinicauda. Next base: position 23,756,696 of record NC_090769.1, read on the forward strand.
ACAATTCTTCTTTATACAAGGGATTAACTACTGCACTGTAATTGTTCAGTGGCCACTTCCCTCTTGGTAAGGGTAGAAGAGACTCTTTAGCTACAGTATGCAGCTCTTCTAAGCGAAGGAGACTCCAAAATCAAACCCTTATTCTCTGGTCTTGGATAGTACCAGATACTCTGAACCATGATCTTTTACTGTCTTGGGGTAGATTTCTCTTGTTTGAGGGTACACTTTGGCTCATTATTCTATCTTATTTCTCCTCCTCTTGGTTTTCTGTTTTTTAAGTTTGGATAGTTTATAAATGAAAGATTTATTCTAATGTTGTTACTGTTCTTAAAATATTTTATGTTAATTACTTTTCTTGCAGTTTCCTGTTTTCCTTTCTTCAGTGGGATATTTTCCCTGTTGGAGCCCTTGAGCTTATAGCATCCTTTTATTCCAACTAGGGTTTGTAGCTTAGCAAGTAATAATAATAATAATAATAATAATAATAATAATAATAATAATAATAATAATAATAATAATAATAATAATAATAATAATAATATGCCTCCTGTCTCGTTCTCTAATCTTTATCCTTACCTTCAAATAGTATTTCAAAAGATATTGCTGCTCACTAGAATATGATACTGAAAATAAGCACCTCTCTCTCTCTCTCTCTCTCTCTCTCTCTCTCTCTCTCTCTCTCTCATATACATATTTTTTTTAAATCTTGGAATTCTCATGCTTACCACCCAGTATTCTTATTAGTGTTTTTATGTTTACATGAAATATTTTCATATATATATATATATATATATGTGTGTGTGTGTGTGTATATATATATGTATATATATATATATATATATATACATACATGCATACATACAGTCGGTTATGTTAATCTTTTTCGAGCTAAGTTCCTTTTGTCTCTTGTTATACTATACTAAGACATTCTCTCTCTCTCTCTCTCTCTCTCTCTCTCTCTCTCTCTCTCTCAATGTCTACAGATATCTATAGACCTTAAGCTGGAATCCCAAGATATCGTATTATGGAAACGAAAGCGAAAGTTTCCGAGTGATAAACGAGCTTCATTTGTTTTCGTAAACAATCGCTCTCCAAACTAATTCATAGGTTTATTAGTTCCTGTTATTTCAGTATACCGAAAGAGAATGTTTATCAGTGGCAGTTATTTGCCTGTGCAATTTTATTGGCCAATTTTTACCCGAATTGCAAATTGGAAAAATGAGATTACACTGCCTGAAAAAAAAGTAATATTTTTTTTTTGGCCACAGTTGATTTTTATTGGCAACTAAATTGCAAACATACATATGAAAGTCCTATGGAAGTAATAGTTTGACTGTATTGTACTGCACAATTATTTATTATCTAATTTGGCGAGTAAATTGGTGAAATAGACTTCTTAATTTTATGCTCAAAATCGAATTGAGCAAAGCTTATCAATTTTATGTTTCAAATAGAATTAAACAAAGCTCCTCAAATTTATGCTCCAAATAGAATTGAGCAAAGCTTATCAATTTTATGTTTCAGATAAATTGAACAAAGCTCATCAAATTTATGCTCCAAATAGGATCGACAAAGGCTTATTAATTTCCTGCTCAAAATAGAATTGAGCAAAGCATATCAATTTTATGTTTCAGATAGAATTGAACAAAGCTCATCAAATTTATGCTCCAAATAGAATTGAGAAAGGCTTTTTAATTTCCTACTCCAAATAAAATTGGGAAATGCTTATCAATTTCATGCTCCAAATAGAATTGAACAAAGCTCATCAAATTTATGCTCCAAATAGAATTGAGAAAAGCTTTTTAATTTCCTGCTCCAAATAAAATTGAGAAATGCTTATTAATTTTATGTTTCAAATAGAATTGAACAAATCTCATCAGATTTATACTCCAAATAGAACTGAGAAAGGCTTATTAATTTCCTGTCCCGAATAGAATTGAGAAAGGCTTATTAATTTCCTGCTCAAAATAGAATTGAGCAAAGCTCATCAATTTCATGTTTCAAATATAATTAAACAAAGCTCATCAAATTTATGCTCCAAATAGGATTGAGAAAGGATTATTAATTTCATGCTCCAAATAAAATTGGGTAAAGCTTGTCAATTTCATGCTCCAAAAGGAATTGAGAAAGCTTAATAATTTCATGCTTAAAATAGAATTGTGCGAAGCTTACCAATTTCATGCTCCATAGAGAATTGAGCAATATTGAAACTTGAATAAAAACATAAGAGTTGAACAGAAATAAGTCTTCGTAGTAGTAGTAGTAGTAGTAGTAGTGGTAGTAGTAGTAGTAGTAGTAGTGGTAGGTTCTTCTGATTTAATCTAGTATAAATTGGCTCATTGAAAACATATTTGTAGCAAAAAAAAAAAAAAAATTCAAACAGATACATGAAATAAAATTAACATCTTTCAAAAACTATCTTTTCTCTCCTCCACTCAATAGAAACATACAATTCCCTTACAATTTCAGACCGATGCTGAAGGAGGCGAAGAAGGCGGGCGTAACCCACGTCGTGTTGGACGTGAAGCGAGAAAACATCTTCAGGGTACTGAAACAAGCGCAGCAGATCGGCATGATGACGTCATACCATAATTACTTCTTTACTTCTCTCGTGAGTTCTTATGAACATATGCTCTGTTCAGTGTTGTTACTGTTCTCGAAATGCTTTATTTTATTTGTTCGTTATTTCGCTTATGGTTTATTTCCTCGTTTCTTTTCCTCAGATATTTTTCTATGTTGGAGCCCTTGGGAATATAAAATCATGCTTTTCTAACTAGGGTTGCAGCTTGGGTACTAATGATAATGATAATAATAATAATATTAATAATAATTATTATTATCATTATTTTTATTATTATTATTATTATTGTTGTTGTTGTTGTTGTTGTTATAATAATAATAATAATAATAATAATAATAATTTTAATAATGACAATAATAATACCCTTTGCATATGACAAGGGGATATTTTTCAATATTACTGGTGAGTTGCTGTTAAATAGCTTATTATTATTATTATTATTATTATTATTATTATTATTATTATTATTATTATTATTATTATTATTATTATTATTATTATTATTATACATGTATGTATATTATATATATATATATATATATATATATATTCATTATTAGCAGCCCAATATACTTTTATTCAGCCTATTTTTTTTCAGACAAAAATGTTGCATTGGTATTGCACCCAAATTGCATCATAATGCAATTTTGAATATATGTTCAAAATTTGCAGCGCAAATCTGACTTTTACTTATTCAAAAAAAAAAATAATTGAACGCCTATATTATTGAGAGATATTTTATTAACATTGTCACAAATTTGCTCAGTATGTTATATTTCATCAATTTTGTGAAGTAGAGAAGAATCTACCTATAATAATATAATTGGTCATTATAACATTGGATTTACTGGATTCACATGAATAAAGCTACTATCTCTCTCTCTCTCTCTCTCTCTCTCTCTCTCTCTCTCTCTCTCTCTCTCTCTCTAAAGGTGGTCTTGTATACGTAAACCAATAAAATATTTGATGAAATTTTCCTTATCAAATAGTTATTGCAAATGTTTCAACATAGATTCTCTCTCTCTCTCTCTCTCTCTCTCTCTCTCTCTCTCTCTCTCTCTCTCCAAAGGTGGTCTTGCATACGTAAACCAATAAAAATATTGGATGAAATTAGCTATTGCAAATGTTTCGACATAGATTCTCTCTCTCTCTCTCTCTCTCTCTCTCTCTCTCTCTCTCTCTCTCTCCAAAGGTGGTCTTGTATACGTAAACCAATAGAAATATTAGATGAATTTTTTCCTTATCATATAGCTATTGCAAATGTTTCAACATAGATTCTCTCTCTCTCTCTCTCTCTCTCTCTCTCTCTCTCTCTCTCTCTCTCTCTCTCTCTCTCAATTTATTACTCGTGACCCTAAAACTTTCTATTGAATATAAAAGTAATTGAAAAAATTATCAATTGGAAAATACATGAAAAGTTAATTTTTTTAGTTTATCTATTTGACATCGAAATTGATTAAACAAAAAGTTTCTTTTTGTTTTATATTAGATTCATCCTAACCACTGTTATTTACACACACAAACACACGCACACACACATCTCTCTCTCTCTCTCTTTCTCTCTCTCTCTCTCTCTCTCTCTCTCTCTCTCTCTCTCTCTCTCTATATATATATATATATATATGTGTGTGTGTGTGTGTGTGTGTATGTATACGGTCATGCTTATATCTCCGCCCCCCCCCCTCTGATAGGAGAGGGAGTAGTCATACCCTGGTAAGAAGGGGTGCACATGCTTGTGTGTGTATCTGTTTTAATGTTTAGTTGTAATATATAACATGTCGAGTATGCTATATACAGTATATATATATATATATATATATATATATTTATACATATATGAATATATAAATATGTATATATATACATAAATATATATATATATATATATATATATGTATATATATATATATATATATATACTGTATATCAATATATATGTATATATGAACTTTTCCTTATACGCAAAAAAAATCTAATACGTCTGATTACCTTTAATAAACCTATGAAAATATACAACTAACATTAAGATTACCTTCAAAAAACCCACCATTTACATGATAAGAGATAAAAACACTACAAATCTCTTGCAAAACACCAAAGAGATATATCAATATAAACAAAACAGTTATAAACACAAATATCATTAAATTTCTCTTAGGTATCAATACAAACACGGGTAAAATCCCTTGGAATATAGAATCAGTAGAACTTCAAAAGTTCAAAGTTGGAGCAAATGCTTTTTTGTTGACCAGGCGGACATGAGTCGTTTTATAGTGTATTTATGACATATGTTTTTTTGATGTTGTTAATAGTTTATATATGACATGTCTGTTTTGACGTTGTTACTTATTTTAGAATGATTTATTGTTAATTTGTTCTCTTCATTTATTTATTTCCTTATTTCCTTTCCTGACTGGGCTATTTTTCCCTGTTGGAGCCCCTGGGCTTATAGCATCTTGCTTTTCCAACTAGGGTTGTAGCTTAGCAAGTAATAATAAGGATAATAATAATCGGGTAGTTGAATCAGTAGAACTTCAAAAGTTCAAAGTTGGAGCAAATGCTTTTTGGTTGACCAGGCGGACATGAGTCTTTTTATAGTTTATTTATGACATATTTGTTTTTGATGTTGTTAATAGTTTATATAGGACATATCTGTTTTGACGTTGTTACTTATTTTAGAATGATTTATTGTTAATTTGTTCTCTTCATTTATTTATTTCCTTATTTCCTTTCCTCAATGGGCTATTTTTCCCTGTTGGAGCCCCTGTGCTTATAGCATCTTGCTTTTCCAACTAGGGTTGTAGCTTGGATAGTAATAATAATAATAATAATAATAATAATAATAATAACAATAATAATAATAATAATATTTAACAAACTACAATATCCGCCGAAAGAGAAGAGGCAGGGTAAAAATAGAACGTGAATTTGAGCCGCTGAAGTCGTTGTCGAAAGTAACTCGATTTCTCAGGGAGATTCATGGCGCTTCGAGCCCCCAAAAGATTTGCGATTTCGTTTTCTGGAAAGAATGTGTGTGTGCGTGTGTGTGTGTGTGTGTGTGTGTGTCTGTACGCGCGTATTTGGAGGGTCTCTCTCTCTCTCTCTCTCTCTCTCTCTCTCTCTCTCTCAAATTATAATATATATAGATATAATATATATATATATATATATATAAATATATATATTTATATATATATATATATATATATATATTCATTTATATATATATATATATATATATATATTTATATATGTACATATATGTACATGAAATACATATACATACCTAAATACATACATATACATATGTGTGTAGATATATATGTATATAACAAAGAACTCAATACAAAACCAAATAGAACCTTTGGTATTCTATATGGTTTCTCTTCATCTGAATTTTCAGAAGTATTTTTTATTTCTTATATGATAGATCCAATTTAATGTTATTACTGTTCTTAAAAATATTCTATTTTGATTGCTATTACTTCTTTTGTAGTTTATTTATTTCCTTGTTTTCTTTCATCATTGGGCTATTTTTACCTGTTGGAGCCCTTGGCCTTATAGCCTCCTGCTTTTCCAACAAGGGTTATAATAATAATAATAATAATAATAATAATAATAATAATAATAATAATAATAATAATAATATTGATATTAATATTAATATCAATGTTGATAATAATATTAATATTAACATTAATATTAATATTAATATTAATATTAATATTAATAATAATAATAATAATAGTAATAATAATAATAATAATAATAATATTGATATTGATATTAATATTAATATTAATATTAATATTAATATTAATAATAAAATAATAATAATAATAATAATAATAATAATAATAATAATAATAATAATAATAATAATAATAATAATAATAATAATAATAATAATAGATGAAATATATGGATATAACCTATAAATAAATAAACTCATAATCAACATGAAATATAGAAATAAAACCAAATAAACGAATAATTACAAAGACGAATCATCTGTCCCTTCTTACCTCACATAAAAAGGATCTACACACAGTAGAAGTTGAAGACTTTCGACATGGTGGAACGAACATCACATCTCTTAGGATAGTGGACCCCGAAAACCCTCTCGTCCAGCGAGTCATACACGACTGGCTGTTTGGGCAGCTTCGCTACGGCAAGAGTGTGGAGGCCCCAGCTTCTGAACTGAAGGTGGGTGCTCATTTGATTTTTTTATTTTTCCTTCTTTTTTTTTCTTTGTTTGCAACAGGTAGTAAGTCAATCATTCCATGTTTTGTTTACCTTGTGAATAATGGCGTTTATTATATTAACTGTTATTATGTCGTTTAAATGTTTTCATCATTTATTTTTAATTTTGTAGTGGGTTTTTTTTTTTTTTTTTTTTGCAACAGGTAGTAAGTAAGACATTAATGTATTGTTTACCTTGTGGATCATGGTGTTTATTGTGGTATCTGTCATTATGTCGTTTATAATTTCTTATTTATTTTTAATTTTGTAGTGTTATATTTGCAAAACGTTATGTGAAATTAAGATTAGTTTTATAATGTTGCTAGCGAAAATTCTCAAATATTAATGAATTTCTGTTAGTTAGTATATATATATATATATATATATATGAATGATATAAATATATATGTGTGTATATATATACATATATATATATATATATATATATTTATATATATATATATATATATATGTATATATATACATATATATATATATATATTTATTTATTTATATATATATATATATATATATATTTATATATATATATTTATATATATGTATATATATATATATATATATATATAAATATATATATATATATGTGTGTGTGTGTGTGTGTTTGAGTGAATGATAGAAATATATATGTATATATAAATATATATATATATATATATATATATATATTCGTGTGTGAAGGAATACCATGACCGTGTGAACTTTTTTAAATTACCCCATAAATTTTCATTAAATCTTAACAACCAATGATTAATGAATATTCATTTTCTTCCTCTTTCCAGAACAGTAACATGACATTTCTAAAGGTAAGTGTTCAACCAACCATAATTCTTCTATAATTGTTTCTCTTAATATAACCAGTATGTAGAGTATAAGGGAAAATGCATTCATGGATTTTTGACCGTTTTAAAAACTTATATATTGATGCAAAAGACTGATATTACGGTCACCAACCTGTAAAAGATAATAAAAAAGTACGGTAAAATTACGGTCGCCTGTATTTTACTGAAATACGGCTGAGAACAGTAGATTTTTACGGGGAATTGCTGATTTTTTTTTTTTTTTTTTTTTTTTTTTTTTTTTTTTTTTTTTCAGTGTTTCTACGGAGAATTTCCGATTAAAAATACGGTTTTTTTAACAGTGTATAATGGATACGTCCCAGTAGGTCGAATCAAAGAAACAGCTCTTATAAATTTCCAACATAATGTCACTGCGAATTTGTCCTCCGTAAGGAGCGACATTGGTATGCGAAGGGGTACGACTTAGAGAGGAATGTATTTTGGGGTACAAAACACTCTCTTAAAGTTCGAGCCACAATTCGGGCGAAAATGAGAAAATTTTACTCGCAATAAGCAATGTTCGCGTAAGACGAAATTTTTATGCATATCCTGTTTTTTTTTTTTTTTTTTTTTTTTTTTTTTTTTTTCTTTTTTTTTTTTTTTTTTTTTTTTTGTATTCACGCTGCATACATTCCAACCCTGTATGACAGTTATTATTTTGAGTCTTAATATTCCTGTGGACTAGGAACTTATTGTTGACCAGGCGGACATGAGTCTTTTTATAGTTTATTTATGACATAATCGTTTTTTATATTGTTAATAGTTTATATATGACATGTCTGTTTTGACGTTGTTACTTTTTAGAATGATTTAATTGTTAATTTGTTCTCTTCATTTATTTATTTCCTTATTTCCATTCCTCACTGGGTTATTTTTCCCTGTTGGAGCTCCTGGGCTTATAGCATCTTGCTTTTCCAACTAGGGTTGTAGCTTGGATAGTAATAATAATAATAATAATAATAATAAAAGAAAATTACATTTCTAACTCAGCAACGTTCTCTTTATCAATTCTTGTAAACTGTTCTTTCCTTTGGAAATTAATCTGGGTTTCGTTTACATGCAAATATGGATAGAGTTGCTTATAAATACTGTAAAAAATTACTCAATAGTTTTTTTTTTCTATGAGGGCGGAGGAGAATATGTAAAGAATAGGCTAGGCTATCCGGTGTATATGTAGACAAAGAGAAAATGAGCCGTAACCAGAAAGAATGATCCAATGTAGTACTATCTGGCCAATCAAAGGTTCCAATACCTTTCTAGTGGTATTATCTCAACGTGT
>NC_090769.1:23766154-23776154 GCF_036898095.1 Palaemon carinicauda
GTGACGGGGATACCACATGGGTGCATGGTAACTCCCTCATCAATTACATGAAGTGGGTGAGTGTGTTTCAGATCTCTCTCTCTCTCTCTCTCTCTCTCTCTCCTCTCTCTCTCTCTCTCTCTCTCTCTCTCTCTCTCTGGTTGAAGGGTACACTCGGGCACAATAATCTATCTATTTCCTTATTTCCTTTCCTCACTGGGCTATTTTCCTTGATAGAGCCCTTGGGCTTATAGCAGCTTTTCCAACTCTGGTTGTGGTTTAGATAATAATAATAATAACATTATTATTAGTAGTAGTAGTAGTAGTAGTAGTAGTAGTAATGTTATTATTATTATTATTATTATTATTATTATTATCATCATTATTATTATTATTATTATCATTATTATTGATGTTGTTACTAATATTACAGTTATTTGTATAAATGTTAATGTTAAAATAGTATTATCATCACTATTGATAATAATAATAATAATAATAATAATAATAATAAAGGTAAAGATAACAATAAATATAAAGATAAAGTTAATAATAATAGTAATGATAATGATAATGAAAATAAAGATAAAGATAGTAAATAAAAATAACAATAAAAATAACAATAGCAATAACAATAACAATAACAATAACAATAACAATATTAATGACAATTATAATATCACTCAGTAATTCTTTTAGTTTAAGCAAGTATTTCCACTCGGGGTATCAGATCTCCATCCTTCAATCCTCAGGTCCAAGTGAATGGTCTAACAGGACTCATCAAATTCGACACCGAAGGATTCCGACGAGACGTCTCCTTGGACATTGTGGAGCTTACAAAAGAGGGGCTCATTAAAGTTGGAAGGTAAGGAAGGAGAGCTCTTGAGCTTTAGTTCTTGAAGCTCTTTTTTTTATTCAGGTAATTTAGCAAAGGAGAGTTCCAGATTAATTTGATTCTGACGATGTTCATTTGTTTTATTTTTCTTGAAGCTACAACAGTGAAGTTAAATACAAATCAGATTTATTTGATTTTAATTATGCTCATTTTATTTATTTTCTTAAACCTACAACTATGAAGTTAAAAACAAATCAGATTAATTTGATTTGAACTCTGTTCAGTTGATTTCTTTTCTTGAAGTCACAACAATGAAGTTAAAAACAAATGAGATTAATTTAAATTTGACTATTTTCATTTTATTTACTTTCTCGAAGCTACGATAATGAAGTTGAAAACAAATCAGGTTAATTTGGTTTGAACTGTTCATTTGTTTTGTTTTTCTTGAAGCTACAACCATGAAGTTAAAAACAAATGAGATTATTTAAATTTGGCTCTGTTCTCTAGATCAATTTTCTTGAAGCTACAACAATGAAGTTAAAAACAAATGAAATTAATTTAAATTTGGCTATGTTCAGTTGATTTATTTTCTTGAAGCTACAACAATGAAGTTAAAAACAAATGAGATTAATTTGAATTTGGCTATGTTCAGTTGATTTATTTTCTTGAAGCTACAAAAATGAAGTTAAAAACAAATGAGATTGATTTAAATTTGGCTATGTTCAATTGATTTATTTTCTTGAAGCTACAACAATGAAGTTAAAAACAAATGAGATTAATTTGAATTTGGCTATGTTCAGTTGATTTATTTTCTTGAAGCTACAAAAATGAAGTTAAAAACAAATGAGATTGATTTAAATTTGGCTATGTTCAATTGATTTACTATCTTGAAGCTACAACAATGAAGTAAAAAACAAATCAGATTAATTTGAATTTAACTCTGTTCATTTGATTCATTTTCTTGAAGCTACAACAATGAAGTCAAAAACCAATCAGATTAGTTTGAATTTGACTCTGTTCATTTGATTTATTTTCTTGAAGCTACTACAATAAAGTTAAAAACAAATAAGATTAATTTGATTTGAACTCTGTTCAGTTGATTTATTTTCTTGAAGCTACAAACAATGAAATTAAAAACAAATCAGAATAATTTGATTTGAACTCCGTTCAGTTGATTTATTTTCTTGAAGCTACAACAATGAAGTTAAAAACAAATCAGATTAATTTGATTTGAACTCTGCTTATTTGATTTTATTTCTTGAAGCTACAACAATAAAGGTAAAAACAAATCAGATTAATTTGATTTGAACTCTGCTTATTTGATTTATTTTCTTGAAGCTACAACAATAAAGGTAAAAACAAATCAGATTAATTTGATTTGAACTCTGTTTATTTGATTTGTTTTCTTGAAGCAACAACAATGAAGTTAAAAACAAATTTGTTCATTTTTTTTTTTTTTTGACATCAGATTATATACCATATTTATATGTGAGTGTTAAACATATTAAAGTAATATATAGCTTTAATCATAGTCTGCAATGAAATTACAATAAATACTACTACTACTACTACTACTACATGTACCTTTCTTATTACCAACTGTTTTATGGCTAATCTAAGACATCTAAGTCTGTTATCACTATTATCTAGTTTCTCTCTCTCTCTCTCTCTCTCTCTCTCTCTCTCTCTCTCTCTCTCTCTCTCTCTCTCTCTCTCTCTCTCAATTATACAATTTTACAACATTCATCTTACTTATCTTACTGATTGTAAGACATTATACAAAAAGTAACAACCTCTCTCTCTCTCTCTCTCTCTCTCTCTCTCTCTCTCTCTCTCTCTCTCTCCAGCTAAGTGGGACTCCCTTAATCCCTTGATGATACACAATCTAGAATCAATTGAGACATCAAATCTCTCTCTCTCTCTCTCTCTCTCTCTCTCTCTCTCTCAAACAATACACCCAACGTTACACTCTTCCAGATGGGACCCAACTAACGGAGCTAACTATACCAGATCATTCAGTGAAGTACAGCAAGGAATCGTGGATAGTCTGCAGAACAAAACTCTCATCATTGCGTCTGTTCTCGTAAGCATTTTCTCAAAAACATAATCTTCAGGCTTTTATCGTGATTGGCTGTTTGCTCCTTAAAGACACCAGGACAAAAACGCGTTCATTTTGTTTCGTTGCTAGAATATTTTATGGGATTTTCCTTGATAAAAGCATATGGCATAAAAACAAATTTTTTTTTTTCGTCTTTTTGAGTCTTTTTGGGGCAATACTTCATATAGCTTTTATGTTTCCCTGTTTCTTTTTTTTTTACTAGCAAGAAACACACGAAAACTCTTATGTTAACTTATTGGAAACTTTCCTGCCCTGAAATCTATTGGACAGGGATTCAAGAGGCTCATTCTCAATAATTTTTTTTTTCTGCAAAACCTTACGGCATATCTTGTGGAAGCATATATTACAATAAACTAAACTGAATCTTTTAAATTTCTATGTCAATTGGACAACACGAGAAATACCTTAAGTGAATAATAATTTGTTTTCTATTTTTGCAAGTTATCATTATACTACAAAAGCTTTATCTTCTGTAGCATACAAAGATAAAAAATTATTAGCCATGCATTTCATTAACCAAAACATATTGCACAGGTTAACCAACACAGTGTACTTTTACCGTCCCCCTTTTAATTGAAAAATAGATTAGAATAAACTAAACTGCCTTTTTGAAAGTTCTATGTCAAGTGGACAACATGAGAAATACCTTAAGTGAACAATAATTTGTATTCTATTTTTGCAAGTTACCATTATACTACAAAAACACTATCTTCTGTAGCATACAAAGATAACAAATTATCAGCCATGCATTTCATTAACCAAAACATACTGCACAGGTTAACCAACACAATGTACTTTTGCAGTGCCCCTTTTAATGGAAACATTGATTACAATGAACTAAACTGAATTTTTTAAAGTTCTATGTCAAGTGGACAACATGAGAAATACTTTAAATGAACAATAATTTGTTTTATATTTTTTTTTTCTTTTTTGTAAGTTATCAGTATGCTACAAAAGCAATATCTTCTGTAGCATACAAAGATAGAAAATTATCAGCAATACATTTCATTAACCAAAACATATTGCACAGGTTAACCAACACAATGTACTTTTTCCGTTCCCTTATAATGGAAACACAGATTGCAATGAACTAAATAGCCTTTTTGAAAGTTCTATGTCAAGTGGACAACATGAGAAATACTTTGAGTGAACAATAATTTGTTTTCTATTTTTGCTAGTTATCATTATACTACAAAAGCTTTATCTTCTGTAGCATACAAAGATAAAAAATTATACAAAGATAAAAAACTATCAGCAATGAATTTCATTAACCAAAACATATTGCGCAGGTTAACCAACACGTTTTTTCCCTGTGCCCCTTTCACTCGCAGGCTTCGCCTTACACCATGCTCAGAGAAACCTCGGAGCCTATGACTGGAAACGCCAGGTATGAGGGCTTCTGCATCGACCTCATGCATGAGGTGTCAGAGCTTCTAGGGTTCAATTATTCCATCAAGTTGGCGGACGATGGAACTCACGGGAAATTTGTCAAAACTCTGGAGCGCTGGGATGGTATGATTGGAGAACTTCTGGACCAGGTAAGGTGCTGTACAATTGAGCGAAATTGAACGATTTTCTTTTCGTTGTAAAGAGTAGTTATACTGAAAGAAACATATACAAATGTTTATTTAAAGACTATATAGCTACTCAAAGGAAACTTGTCGAAACTCTGGAGCGCTGGGATGGTATGATTGGAGAACTCCTGGACCAGGTAAGGTGCTGTACAATTGAACAAAATTGAACGATTTTCTTTTCGTTGTAAAGAGTAGTTATACTGAAAGAAACATATACAAATGTTTATTTAAAGACTATATAGCTACTCAAAGGAAACTTGTCGAAACTCTGGAGCGCTGGGATGGTATGATTGGAGAACTCCTGGATCAGGTAAGGTCCTGCACAATAGAAGAAAATTAAACAATTTTCTTTTTATATTAAGTAATTCTACTGAAAGAAACATATACAGATGTTTATTTAAAGACTATATAGCTACTCAAAGGAAACTTGTCGAAACTCTGGAGCGCTGGGATGGTATGATTGGAGAACTCCTGGACCAGGTAAGGTGCTGCACAATTGAACGAAATTAAACGATTTTTTTTTGGTTGTAAAGAGTAATTCTACTGAAAGAAACATATAAAAATGTTTATTTAAAGACTATATAGCTACTCAAAGGAAACTTGTCGAAACTCTTGAGCGCTGGGATGGTATGATTGGAGAACTCCTGGACCAGGTAAGGTGCTGTACAATTGAACGAAATTAAACGATTTTCTTTTCGTACTAAAGAGTAATTCTACTGAAAGAAACATATACAAATGTTTATTTAAAGACTATATAGCTATGTTTCATCTCAATAGAGATGCTTAAATCTACGAACCTGTATCCTTAGTTCAATTTTAGATTGGTTTTAACTCCTGAAATAGTTTCTATAAACTCAAGATATTTGAAATCTTTTATAACAGCACTATATAGACACAAATCATAGCTTATTACACCTGTTAAATTCATGGCTTTAAACAAAGCAGAAATCGAAAGACAATACCAGAATTTTATATTACTTGATACCTAACCACTGATAAAAGTAATAAATCTGATATCACCAAAGAACAAAAAGTTTATTATATATATTTATCTGAAATAATTTCCAATTGATAAGCTGGTAAATATTTTAGCCGAAATTAAACATATTTCAGAAAGCTGATCTGGCAATTGGGGACTTGACCATCACCTACGAGAGGGAGCAAGTGGTAGATTTCACTATGCCATGGATGAACTTGGGTGAGCAAATAAAAAGATTTCTAAGACAGTTTTCTTTAGAATAGAGGTAGTTATCTGAAGACACTTTCTCCTAGATTGAAGGTAGTAATCTGAAGACACTCTCCTAGATTGAAAGTGGTTATCTAAAGACACTTTCTCCTAGATTGAAGGTGGTTATCTAAAGACACTTTCTCCTAGATTGAAGGTGGTTATCTGAAGACACTTTCTCCTAGATTGAAGGTGGTTATCTGAAGACACTTTATCTTAGATTGAAGGTAGTAATCTGAAGACACTTTCTCCTAGATTGAAGGTAGTAATCTGAAGACACTTTCTCCTAGATTGAAGGTGGTTATCTGAAGACACTTTCTCCTAGATTGAAGGTAGTAATCTGAAGACACTTTCTCCTAGATTGAAGGTGGTTATCAGAAACACTTTATCTTAGATTGAAGGTAGTAATCTGAAGACACTCTCCTAGATTGAAAGTGGTTATCTAAAGACACTTTCTCCTAGATTGAAGGTGGTTATCTAAAGACACTTTCTCCTAGATTGAAGGTGGTTATCTGAAGACACTTTCTCCTAGATTGAAGGTGGTTATCTGAAGACACTTTATCTTAGATTGAAGGTAGTAATCTGAAGACACTTTCTCCTAGATTGAAGGTAGTAATCTGAAGACACTTTCTCCTAGATTGAAGGTGGTTATCTGAAGACACTTTCTCCTAGATTGAAGGTAGTAATCTGAAGACACTTTCTCCTAGATTGAAGGTGGTTATCAGAAACACTTTATCTTAGATTGAAGGTAGTAATCTGAAGACACTCTCCTAAATTGAAGGTGGTTATCTGAAGGCACTTTCTCCTAGATTAAAGGTGATAATCTGAAGACACTTTCTCCTAGATTAAATGTAGTTATCTGAAGACACTTTCTCTTAGATTGAAGGTGGTTATCTGAAGACACTTTCTCCTAGATTAAAGGTGGTTATCTGAAGACACTTTCTCCTAGATTGAAGGTAGTAATCTGAAGACACTTTCTCCTAGATTAAAGGTGGTTATCTTGAGACACTTCATCTTAGATCGAAGGTAGTAATCTGAAGACACTTTCTCCTAGATTGAAGGTGGTTATCTGAAGACACTTCATCTTAGATTGAAGGTAGTTATCTGAAGACGCTTTCCCTTAGATTGATGTAGTTATCTGAAGACATTTTATCCTAGATTAAAGGTGGTTATCTGAACACACTCTCTTATATTGAAGTTAGTTATCTGAACATACTTTCTTAGACTGAAGCAAGTTATCTGAAGACCCTTTTTAGGGAGTTTGAAGGTACAGTAGTTATCTTAAGGCACTTTTTGGGTGTTGAAAGTACAGTAGTTATCTAAAGGAACTTTTTCCTAGGCTGAATGTAGTTATCCAGTTATCCGTGGACACTTTTTAGATTGAAGGGAGTTATCTGAAGACACTTTTTTTTAAGACTGAAGGTACATTAGTTATCTGAAGGCACTTCTATCCTAGATACTTTCTCTTAAATTGAAAGTAGTTATCTGAAGACACTTTTTATAAGATTCAATGTAATTATCTGCAGACACTTTTCTTAGATTGAGGAAAATTATCTGAAGGCTCTTTTCTTAGACTGAAAGTAGTGATCTGTGAACACTTTTTCTTAGACTGAAGGAAGTTATTTGAAAGCTTTTTCTTCTAGATTAAAGGTAGTTATATAAAGACACTTTCTCTCTGTTTTGAAAAAAAATCCATAGAATAATTTCACATCATTATACCAGCCAAGATTAACATGGTAAAACCAAAATTTATTTTAAATAAAAACAAGATATCAAATAAATTGTTGCACTAGAATTTCTTTCTCCAGAGAAGGATATATAGAAAATCAAAATTTATTTTAATGAAAACATAAAATCTAATAAATAGTTTCAATAAAAAAAATTCCCCAGAGGTGAGTATAAAAATTAAATCAAAATTTATTGTAATACAAAAAAAGATCAAATGAATAGTGGCATTGAATTTTTTCTCTCCAAAGATAAATTTATTCTAATAAAAACCAAAAATCGAATGGTTGCAATAGAATATATTCTCCAAAGATGAATATATGTAAAATCAAAAATTATTCTCATGAAAACAAAAATCAAATAAATAGTTACAATAGAATTTTTTCTCCTAGGATGTATATATGTAAAATCTAAATTAATTGTTATAAGAAAATCAAATAAATTAATGCAATAGAATTTTTTCTCCAAGGGTGAATATATGTAAAATCAAAATTTTAATAAAAACAAAACAAAAATCAAATAAATAGTTATAATAGAATGTTTTCTCCAAGGATGATTATATTTAAAATCAAAATTAATTCTAATAAGAAAAACAAATAAATTAATGCATTTAATTTTTTCTCCAAAGGTGAATATATTTAAAATCAAAATTTTAATAAAAACAAAACAAAAAATCAAACCATTGCAATAGAATTCTTCCTCCAATTCCTTTTTCGAAAAAAAAAAACAAGTCATAACAGTTCCAACACTATTTCTCATCCCCTCTTTCAAAAATTTTTCTCTAAAGATAGTTATTTGTAAAATATAAATTTATTCTAATAAAAACCAAAAAAACATACAAATAAACAGTTGCAATAGCATTCTTCCTCCAATTCCTTTTTCGAAAAAAGTCATCACAGTCCCAGCTCTATTTCTCATCCCCTCTTTCAAAAAATTTTCTCTAAAGATAGATATATGTAAAATATAAATTTATTCTAATAAAAACCCAAAAAACAAACAAATAAACAGTTGCAATAGAATTCTTCCTCCAATTCCTTTTTTGAAAAAAAGTCATAACAGTCCCCGCACTATTTCTCATCCCCTCTTTCCTCTGGCGCCTCCTGTCTCCCCGCCAGGTATCAGCATCTTATACAGAAAGCCCACAAAGAAGCCACCGAACCTCTTCAGCTTCCTATCCCCTTTGTCTTTGGACGTATGGCTCTACATGGCGACAGCCTATCTGGCCGTATCTCTCTTGCTCTTCGTCCTGGCGAGGTGAGTCCCCTTGGTTCTTTTAATCCTGACTTTTCTTTTATAGGGAGTTCGCTATTGTGTGGAGTCTGGAGCACGTAGTAATCCCTGATGCTTTTAAGATATTTACTCTTATAGTTGTGGAATGATCTTCCTAATCGGGTAGTTGAATCAGTAGAACTCCAAAAGCTCAAAGTTGGAGCAAATGTTTTTATGTTGACCAGGCTGACATGAGTCTTTTTATAGTTTATATATGAATCTTTTTTTTATTTAGGGATGCCTTTATGATATTTACTCTTATAGTTGTGGAATGATCTTCCTAATCGGGTAGTTGAATCAGTAGAACTCCAAAAGTTCAAAGTTGGAGCAAATGTTTTTATGTTGACCAGGCTGACATGAGTCTTTTTATAGTTTATATATGAATCCTTTTTTTATTTAGGGATGCTTTTAAGATATTTACTCTTATAGTTGTGGAATGATCTTCCTAATCGGGTAGTTGAATCAGTAGAACTCCAAGAGTTCAAAGTTGGAGCAAATGTTTTTATGTTGACCAGGCTGACATGAGTCCTATTATAGTTTATATATGAATCCTTTTTTTATTTAGGGATGCTTTTAAGATATTTACTCTTATAGTTGCGGAATGATCTTCCTAATCGGGTAGTTGAATCAGTAGAACTCCAAAAGCTCAAAGTTGGAGCAAATGTTTTTATGTTGACCAGGCTGACATGAGTCTTTTTATAGTTTATATATGAATCCTTTTTTTTATTTAGGGATGCTTTTAAGATATATACTCTTATAGTTGTGGAATGATCTTCCTAATCGGGTAGTTGAATCAGTAGAACTCCAAAAGCTCAAAGTTGGAGCAAATGTTTTTATGTTGACCAGGCTGACATGAGTCTTTTTATATTTCATATATGAATTATCTGTTTTTGACGTCGTTAATAGTTTATATAGGACATATCTGTTTTGACGCTGTTACTGTTTTTAGAATAATATATTGTTAATTTATTCTCATCATTTATTTATTTCCTTATTTCCTTTCCTCACTGGGCTATTTTTCCCTGTTGGAGGCCTTGGGATTATAGCATTTTGCTTTTCCAACTAGGGTTGTAGCTTGGCTAGTAATAATAATAATAATAATAATAATAATAATAATAATAATAATAATAATAATAATAATAGCAATTTATGTTGATACCACAATTTTCTTTTTCTTAGTTGTCTATTTTCTATGATTGGTTTTTTCATTATTTTTTTTTTTTTTTTTTTTTTTTAGCATATATGTTTATTCTGGGTTAATGCACCCATAGCAA
>NC_090769.1:23781154-23783654 GCF_036898095.1 Palaemon carinicauda
ATATCTAATAGCTTATTATGGGCAAAGCCTAAGCCATTTGCAGGGATACGGATGAGAACAGTGTTCCTATAGCGTAATATATAAATTTTCGTTATGAATAGTATATGGTTTTTATATTCATATAGATGCCAGTCGTAGCTTATCTAGACAGGATGTGATCATGATATCGATGAATTTAGTAAATGATTATATATATATATATATATATATATATATATAGATATATATATACATATATAGATAGATAGATAGATATATATATATATATATATATATATATATATATATATATATATATATATATATAGATAGATATGTATATATATATATATATATATAGATAGATAGATAGATAGATAGATAGATAGATAAATAGATATATACATATATATATATATCAATATATATATATAAATATATATATATATATATATATGTGTGTATATATATATACATATATATATACATATATATATATATATATATATATATATATATATATATATATATATATATATATATATAGTCCTATCCCTTTCCTTTGCCATTCATGATCTACCTTTAAACCTTTACTCTTGTCCTAGCTTGACAGCAAAAGCCCTAGGATCCTAATCATATGTATAGATAGGTCATAGTCCTGTCCTTTTCCTCTATTCATAACCTACCTTCAAACCTTTACCCTTGTCCTATCTTGATGGAAAGAGTCCTTGGGTGCTAATCATAAGGTCAGTCTCTAGCTAGGGCATAGTCCTGTCTCTTTCCTCTGCCATTCACGAGTGACCTTTAAACCTTTACCTTGTTCCTAGCTTGATGGAGAGGGTCCTTGGGCTCTAATCATAAGGTCAGTCTCTAGCTAGGGCATAGTCCTGTGTATCCTCTGCCATTCATGAGTGACCTTTAAACATTTACCTTGGTCCTAGCTTGATGGAAAGGGTCCTTGGGTGCTAATCATAAGGTCGGTCTCTAGCTAGGGCACAGTTCTGTCCCTTTCTTCTGCCATTCATGAGCGACCTTTAAACCTTTACCTTGGTCTTAGCTCGATGAAGAGGGTCCTTAGGTGATAATCATATGTACAGTATACTGTATATGGTCAGTCTCTGTGTAGGGCACAGCCACAACCCTTTCCTTTGCCATGCATGTGCAACCTTTAAACCTTTACCTTGGTCCTAGTTTGATGGAGCGGGTCCTCGGTTGCCAATCATAAGCATATATGGTGAGTCTGTAGCTAGGGCACACGTTCTACGGGCCAACCAAGGGAAAGGCCCGTGCCAACATGAAGAGTTGGCTGTAATACACTACCACCACCACCTGGGGCCCATTCATGTCCCTTTCCTCTACCATTCACGACCTACCTTCTACTATCTGAAACGAGGTTCTTACCAACGCCCTGTCTTTCCTCTACCATTCACGAGCTACCTTCAACTATCTGAAACGAGGTTCTTACCAACGCCCTGTCTTTCCTCTACCATTCACGAGCTACCTTCAACTATCTGAAACGAGGTTCTTACCAACGCCCTGTCTCTCCTCTACCATTCACGAGCTACCTTCAACTACCTGAAACGATGTTCTTACCAACGCCCTGTCTTTCCTCTACCATTCACGAGCTACCTTTAACTATCTGAAACGAGGTTCTTACCAACGCCCTGTCTTTCCTCTACCATTCACGAGCTACCTTCAACTATCTGAAACGAGGTTCTTACCAACGCCCTGTCTTTCCTCTACCATTCACGAGCTACCTTTAACTATCTGAAACGAGGTTCTTACCAACGCCCTGTCTTTCCTCTACCATTCACGAGCTACCTTCAACTATCTGAAACGAGGTTCTTACCAACGCCCTGTCTTTCCTCTACCATTCACGAGCTACCTTCAACTATCTGAAACGAGGTTCTTACCAACGCCCTGTCTTTCCTCTACCATTCACGAGCTACCTTCAACTATCTGAAACTAGGTTCTTACCAACGCCCTGTCTTTCCTCTACCATTCACGAGCTACCTTTAACTATCTGAAACGAGGTTCTTACCAAAGCAAAGTCGTCAATAGTAACGAACGTGTTTCCATTCCCCCACCAGAGCCGTGTCGACGCGAATCGTGGCTGGAATGTGGTGGTTCTTCACGCTCATAATGATCTCTTCCTACACGGCCAACTTGGCCGCTTTCCTCACCGTCGAACGAATGGAATCGCCCATCGAATCTGCGGAAGATTTGGCGAAACAGACGCGTATCAAATACGGGTCTCTGTACGGAGGGTCTACGTGGAATTTCTTCAGGTAGATGTCCATATAATAATCGAGTTATTTTTTGTTTCAGTATATTTTTTTTTATATATTTCGTCAATACAATGGTTAGCATTTACACAATTAGCTGTAACAATTGAATTATTCTTGTTTCAATATATTTTTCTAACATCCTCCGTCAATATAATGATTAGCATTTACATAATAAGTAGCAAAACACTTTCATTAAAAGTAGCAGCCAGTATGTTTTTCAACAGCCTCCGTCA
>NC_090769.1:23788654-23798654 GCF_036898095.1 Palaemon carinicauda
GCCACAATTTTAGTAATAGAGTAATGAAAAACAGTGTGTGGGTTTGTTTGTGAACAGCTTCCTGGCCACAATTTGAAGCGTAGAGTAATGAAAAACAAGAGGCTCTCTCTCTCTCTCTCTCTCTCTCTCTCTCTCTCTCTCTCTCTCATAATTCTAATTATTGCAAAAGCTTCGATTTTCAATTCAACAACTTGCAAACATAGCACAAAAAAATCAAGAGTTTTTATCCAAGATAAAAAAATCAGAAATCGATTTTTTTCACAAAAGATTTAAATTTCTTAAACTGCTCCAAACAGGCTGATGAAAGCAAGAGCTCATCAAAGGCTAATGAACTCGGTTTGAGCAACGTAGGAGGAGTTTTTGTGGTCCTCCTTGCCGGAATGGGATTGGCTTCAGTCGCTGCAGTCTGCGAATTTGTCTGGAAGTCGAGAAAACTCGCGATTGAAGAACATGTAAGTTACATTTTCAATACTGTTTACATTTTGTTCCCCTGTTCAAATGCGTCTCGAATGTTCTCATATGTTTACATTGTGACGGGGTTGTGGTGGCCAATGTAGTAACGAAGGTACCGAATGAAGGACAAACCGTGGTTCAATGATGATTGTAGACGTGCTTATTTGGAGAAGCAGGAGGCCTATCACCTTTGAAGGGTAACAGATCAGATTTGACCTGGAACAACTATACTCAGCTTCGAGCTTTTCCTCAGAGAGTTTATGCCTCAACTGAAAAGGAGTACAATTTAATCATAAAGGAAACCCTCTCTGGTACAACTCAGGAACATAAATGGTGGTCTACCCTTAAATCTGCACTCTTTGGTGTAGATGCAACAGTTCCTCCTTTACTTAAACCAGATGGCTCCGTCACTCACTGTCCAAAGGAAAAGGCAACCCTTTTGGCTGATGTTTTTGACAGTAAACAGAGTAATGAAAAACTTGAACTTCCTCATTCCTGTTTTCCTGAGGCTAAACTAACTAGTTTAGCTTTTCGATCTCGTGAGATTAAAGCTCTGTTGATGGACCTTGATGCTTATGGAGGTGTAGACCCAAATGGTATTTTTCCTTTGTTTTTTATAAAGACAGCAGATTTCTTAGCTCCAAAGTTATCTGTTATTTTACGCAAGTTAGCAAGAAGAGGAGCTTTTAGCACTTGTTGGAGAATTGGTAATGTTACTCCTCTATGTAAATGTGTTTGTGGTAGCTCAAGTCCCACTGATTACCGCCCAATTTCCATAACTCCCATATTATCTAAAGTTTTTGAACGTCTTCTGGCAAAACGTCTTAATAGGTTTGCTGAAGGTAATCATCTATTCCCTAGTTTGCAATTTGGTTTTCGGAAAGGCCTTGGAGCATGTGATGCCCTTCTTACAATCTCCAATGCAGTACAGAAATCCCTTGATTGTGGTCGGGAAGTTCGTATGATTGGCCTTGATTTAGTGCTGCCTTTGACCGTGTTAATCATGAGGCCCTTGTTTTCAAACTGAAACAGTTGGGAGTGGGTGGGTCGTTTCTTAGCATTATTATTGATTTTTTAAGTAGTAGATCTCAAAGAGTTGTTGTTGATGGGCACCATAGTGAGTATAGGAATGTGATATCCGGTGTTCCACAGGGTAGTGTTCTTGGCCCATTACTTTTCATACTATATACACATGACATGTGGTTTGGCCTAGAAAATAAGCTTGTTGCATATGCAGATGATGCTACTCTCTTTGCATCAATTCCATCCCCTGAATGTAGATCTGGGGTTGGTGAATCCCTTAATAGAGATTTAGCTAAAATTAGTGCATGGTGCAAATTATGGGGTATGAAGTTGAATCCTAACAAAACTCAAAGTATGATTGTAAGTAGGTCAAGGACGGTGGCTCCTCAACATCCGGATCTCAGTATTGATAATGTTTCTTTAAATTTGTATGACTCTTTCAAAATTTTAGGCGTGATTCTTGACAGCAAATTTACTTTTGAGAAACATATAAGGTCTGTGTCTTCTTCAATTGCACAAAAAATTGGCTTATTGAGAAAGTCTTTTAAGATATTCGGTGATCAATCTATTCTGAAGAAATGTTTTAATTCTTTTATTCTACCTTGTTTTGAGTATTGTTCTCCTGTCTGGTCTTCAGCTGCTGATTCTCATCTTAATTTGTTGGACAGAAACTTACGGTCTATTAAATTTCTTATTCCTGTTCTAGATATTAATCTCTGGCACCGTCGATCAATTAGTTCATTATGCATGTTGCATAAGATTTTTCATAACTCTGACCATCCTTTACATTCAGATCTCCCTGGACAATTCTATCCTGTTCGTAATACTAGGCAGGCAGTTAATTCTAATAGCCAGGCCTTCTCCATCATAAGACTCAATACTACGCAGTACTCTAGAAGTTTTATTCCAGCTGTTACCAAGTTGTGGAATGATCTTCCTAATCGGGTTGTTGAATCAGTAGAACTTCAAAAGTTCAAAGTTGGAGCAAATGCTTTTTTGTTGACCAGGCGGACATGAGTCTTTTTATAGTTTAAATATGACATATTTCTTGTTGACGTTGTTAATAGTTTATATATGATATCTCTTTTGACATTACTTTTTTTAGAATGATTTATTGTTAATTTGTTCTCTTCAGTTATTTATTTCCTTATTTCCTTTCCTCACTGGGCTATTTTTCCCTGTTGGAGCCCCTGGGCTTATAGCATCTTGCTTTTCCAATTAGGGTTGTAGCTTGGATAGTAATAATAATAATAATAATAACGCCAGACTGGGATCGAGTCTTGCTCAAACTCGTTACTGCCTTTGGTTGCTACAAACTCACCATCCTTGTGTGCTTAGGAAAGGGGTTTGGGGGTGCCTATAGGTCTATCTGCTGAGTCATCAGCAGCCATTGCCTGGCCCTCCTTGGTCCTAGCTTGTGTGGAGAGAGGGCTTGAACTCTGATCATATATATATATATATATATATGTGTGTGTGTGTGTGTGTGTATAGATATATATATATATATATATATGTATATATATATACATATATATATATATATATATATATGTATATATATATATATATATATAGATAGATAGATATATATATATATATATGTATATATATATCAATATATATATATATATATATATACACATATATATATACACGCATATGTGTGGTCATTCTCTAGGGCATTGTCCCGCTTCATAGGGCAATGTCACTGTCCCTTGCCTCTGCCATCCATGAGTGGTCTTGAAACCTTTAAACAGAGAAAGATATTTTCCTATTTCCTAAAGATATAATTATGTTTGGATATCTGTCTGTCAGTATTTGTCTGTCCACCTGTCATAAATTGAAATATATATTAGAGACAGTTATCTGAATTAGATAACTATATCTCAATGAGATATTTGGGAGCACAAATAATACACGATGTAAGAGTTAACTAACAATCAAATTTAATTAATCTAAAGACAATTATAGGATATGATTTAATACAATCGTAAAATTGTAAGTCAAATCAACACTGATAACTGGAAATACAAAACCAAACTAAGACGATATAAAATTATATTACAAAACCTTGAATCATAAGCACCGTTCTATATAAATATTTATTCATTATAAAATAAGATATACATTTACTTTCTTCTTTATTCATTGGTTAGTTAACCACCATAACACTACAAGCAGTACTGCCATTTAAAATTGCATTCGTGGCTGTTATTAAGTTATAGAAATTTCAAGACTAAATTTTCCGGTTTATAGATTTTATACACAGCTGAACACACAAAGTTTGATTAGGCAAATTGTTTTTAGATTTTTTATTTCCTTATATATATACACATATATATATATATATATATATATATGTATATATATATATATATATATAAATTAAAATCATATTTTTTTTGTTGGAGCTTGTTTTCAAATTCACTTTCTTTTTCTCTATCTACACATCCATAAATATTGTTTTTTGTTTACATATTTGATTAAACTTAGTACCTTCAATTCCTATGATATTGTTTATTTATGAATAAAGGCAAGAATATCTATCACACACACAAACCCACCCACACACCCGCATCACAAACACAAACTATATATATATATATATATATATACATACATATATATACATATATACACACATGTATATATTATATATATATATATATATATATATAGTGAGAAGATTACAATGCAGAACAATACATTTAAAAATCTTATCATATTTTATAAAATAGATAACTTGGAACTAAACTGCACTTCAGTTCAAAGGGACAAATGGAAGGATATATTCAAAGTCAATACTTATAAAAAATAAATTGCAAAATATACTATGTATTCCATATTTCCTATCAGAGAAATTAGATTATAATTTGACAGATTCTATATTGCATGAATAAATGGACATTTAAAAAGATTTATTATAGAAACACGTAGTGATATATGTGATATATATAGAATAATTGTGACGTTTTTGTTTTGCATTTTTTGTCTTCTAAGAAAAACTACAAAGTGGTGTTGACTAGAGTGGTTTCTCGTTTGTTTAATTAGTCGTAATTGTTCCGTTTAATTTTGATCTATGGAGAGTCCTATAGTTTTATTTTCGTCTCATTTCAAAAGAAACTCAAATCAGAGGTTCTGGTTATCTTTTGATAATAGAAAAGACTAGTTTTAATTGCTTTGATGACCGTAAAATTCATAGAGACCAAATCAGTGTTTAATCCAATGTTCTTATATGAGTACCATAGATTCTTTTCAAGAGTGAGGTAATTAGTAACACGGTTACTTTTCAAGAATTAGAATTATACAGTAGTAACACTGATTTTTTCAAGAGTAAGAAAACGAGGAACACTGATCCCTTTTTAAGATTAAGAAAATGAGCAGTACATTATATTCCAGATTACGAAAATCAGTAACAGATCCTTTTCAAGAGCCAAAAAATTAGTAACAGAGCCTTTTCAAGAGTAAGAAAATTACTACCACATCCTTTTCAAGAGTAAGAAAATTAGTAGCAAAGACCCCTTTTAAGAATAATAAAACTAGTAACAGATTCTTTTCAAGAGTAAGAAAATTAGTACCAGATTCTTTTCAAGAGTAAGAAAATTAGTAACAAAGACCCATTTTAAGAATAATAAAGTTAGTAACAGAATCTTTGCAAGAGTAAGAAAATTAGTAACAGATTCTTTTCAAGAATAAGAAAATCAGTACTAAAATTCTTTTCAAGAGTAAGAACCTACCCAAAAACCCCAGTCGACGTAAATGTAAAGCATAAAAGGCCAAACAAAAACCAGTTTTCTGCTAAAACTTAGCCTCGGCATCTAATTCTCAGGCTTCTGTTTGGACGGAGATGAGCAAAGAGTTGAGACTGGCGCTTTCGTGCGGCTCTTCCTCCTCCTCCAAACCGGTAAGAAGAAGAATGCCTGAGAAGGAGAATGGCACCTCTATCCTCTCCATGAACACCTATGGGTCTACCTACACCACCTCTCAATACTCATTCACGTGCAAGGAAGCTCTATCATGACACCCAATGGTAAGCTTTGCCAAGATTTTTTTTCCTCTCCACTTTTTTTAGTCTAAAGCGGGGTTATACGGTAGAGCGGTTCGTCGAACGTTTCGTCGAATGCGGTTCGACAAACAAGTGTATGAATTGATATTCGAACGTACGAAAGGGGTATTTGTCCAATGGTAAGCTTTGCCAAGATTTTTTTCCTCTTCACTTATTTTAGTCTAAAGCGGGGTTATACGGTCGAGCGGTTCGTCGAATGCGGTTTGACAAACAAGTGTTTGAATTGATATTCGAACGTACGAAAGGGGTATTTGTCCAATGGTAAGCTTTGCCAAGATTTTTTTTCCTCTTCACTTTTTTCAGTCTAAAGCGGGGTTATACGGTCGAACGTTTCGTCGAATGCGGTTCGACAAACAACTATTTGAATTGATGTTCGAACGTGTGAAAGGGGTATTTGTCCAATGGTAAGCTTTGGCAAGATTTTTTTCCTCTTCACTTTTTTTTAGTCTAAAGCGGGGTTTATACGGTTTGTCGAATACGTTTCGTCGAATGCGGTTCGACAAACAAGTGTTTGAATTGATGTTTGAACGTGTGAACGGGGTCTTTGTCCAATGGTAAGCTTTGGCAAGATTTTTTTTCCTCTTCACTTTTTTTAGTCTAAAGCGGGGTTATACGGTCGAACGTTTCGTCGAACGCGGTTCGACAAACAAGTCTTTGAATTGATGTTCGAACGTGTGAACG
Organism: Palaemon carinicauda; assembly: GCF_036898095.1. Classification (NCBI taxonomy): domain Eukaryota; kingdom Metazoa; phylum Arthropoda; class Malacostraca; order Decapoda; family Palaemonidae; genus Palaemon; species Palaemon carinicauda. Next base: position 23,794,878 of record NC_090769.1, read on the forward strand.
GGGTATTTGTCCAATGGTAAGCTTTTGGCAAGATTTTTTTTCCTCTTCACTTATTTTAGTCTAAAGCGGGGTTATACGGTCGAACGTTTCGTCGAATGCGGTTCGACAAACAAGCGTTTGAATTGATGTTCGAACATATGAAAGGGGTATTTGTCCAATAGTAAGCTTTGGCAAGATTTATTTTCCTCTTTCTTTTTTAGTCTAAAGCGGGGTTATACGGTCGAGCGGTTCGTCGAACGTTTCGTCGAATGCGGTTCGACAAACAAGTGTTTGAATTAATGTTCGAACGTATGAAAGGGGTATTTGTCCAATAGTAAGCTTTGCCAAGATTTTTTTCCTCTTTCTTTTTTTAGTCTAAAGCGGGGTTATACGGTTGAACGTTTCGTCGAATGCGGTTCGACAAAAAAGTGTTTGAATTGATGTTCGAACGTATGAAAGGGGTCTTTGTCCAATGGTAAGCTTTGGAAAGATTTTTTTTCCTCTTCACTTTTTTTAGTCTAAAGCGGGGTTATAACGGTCGAACGTTTAGTCGAACACGGTTCGACGAACAAGTGTTTGAATTGATGTTCGAACGTATGAAAGGGGTATTTGTCCAATAGTAAGCTTTGGCAAGATTTTTTTTCCTCTTTCTTTTTTTAGTCTAAAGCAAGGTTATACGGTCGAACGTTTCGTCGAATGCGGTTCGACAAACAAGCGTTTGAATTGATGTTCGAACGTACGAAAGGGGTATTTGTCCAATAGTAAGCTTGGACAAGATTTTTTTCTTCTTTTTTTAGTCTAAATCTTGCTTTATACAGTCGAGCATTTCGTCGAACGCGTTTCGACAAGCAAGTGTTCGAAGTGATGTTCGACATTTTGGTTTCAAACGCGTTCCTCGATCGGGTCGAAGAAAGTATGTTCTCGACTGACCTTTGAGGGCGGGGCTTCACTGACATCATTATCCACAAACCTTACGCATTTGTGGCTGACTCCACCTATTCAAACCGTGTGACAAGCAGGTTCGACAACGGTGTTCGACAAACCGTTCGACCGTGTTAACCCAACTTAACAGAAGCGTAAATGAAAATGTAAAATTTCGTTTAATCTGACTGAAGTCGTGTTAAGCTTAATTCACGGAATCTTTAGTTCGATAACGTCATTATTATTATTATATTCTAAACATTCTCTTTTCGTTTGTGAAACTGAGAATATCTGCTATAAAAAGTCAGATCATTTCTGTTGATAACATTTTGATAAACAATATTGCTATTCATCTCGTGCAAGATATTCATTCATATGGGTGTAGTAGTAATTTGCAAGTCATTTTGCAGGAAGCATGCACTCTTAGTCATGAAAAATTCTCTCTCTCTCTCTCCCTCTCTCTCTCTCTCTCTCTCTCTCTCTCTCTCTCTCTCTCATACACACACACGCTAAAAATAACTAGCTTTTAACATATGCATACTTTATCCATTGCAAATCTGAAAGACGAACGAGGCTGTTACCTCATTTACACGATATATATATATATATATATGTATATATATGTATATATATATATATATATATGTATATATATATATACTGTATATATATATATATATATATATGTATATATATACATATATATATACAGTTTATATATATATATATATATATACATATTAAGCTAGATAGATAGACAGATAGATAGATAGATAGAAAGTTAGGTAGATAGATAGATAGGTTGGTTGATAGATTGATAGAATGAATATCCATCAACTTCCCTCTCGTAAGTCCCGATTCGTCAATACAATTATAATTCCTTCAAAACCTATAGTTTTAATGGAAAACTTCAATGGCAGAAAATGGCCTTCTTCCAATAGTGTAATATATCTACAACACATTATTATTTTCGTAACAAGTATTTTCCAGTGACATACTTAAATCAGAACAAACGTTTTTGAGTATCAATTCATTTTCAATTTACACTGACTCGCAGGGGTGACCTTTTAGCTCGGAAAAGTTTCATACTATCTGATTGCTTGGGCAAAATAATTCTAGCCAATCAGCTAGTAAGAAACTTTTCCTAGCTAAAAGGACACCTAAAAGTTTCCTACTGTCTGATTAGTTGGACAAAATAATCCTAGCCAATCAGCTAGTAGGAATCATTTCCGAGCTAAAAGGGCACGTAAAAGTTTCCTACCAACTAATTGGTTGAACTAAATAATTGTAGTTAATCAGCTAGTAGGGATCTTTTCCTACCTAAAAGGGCACCCCTGCGAGTTAGTACAAATGCATCTCATTATAAAAAATTGAATATAGTCTTTGCATGAATAATTAGCTACACCTGTTCATTTGATTTCCCTGGATAAAGATAAATAAACGAAATTATTCTTAATATCTTTAGTCTCTTCATAAGGATTTAATGGCTAATAGAGAGCTCCCCTTTACAAAAAAAAAAAAAGATAAAAAAATAAATGAATAAATATGCGTCAGGAGTACAAGTACAGACAGACAGACAAATAGATTTTCTTTATTATCATCACAGAAATATCTTTCTGCAAGCGACTAGCAATGTCAAACCATATGATTAGTGTACCAGACCTGTAATAATTAGTTGTAATAGATAAAATGCATTTGAGGGATTAAATAAGATACATTCAATGGATCAAAAATATGATAACAAAAGTTGATATACATGGTTCATCTCATACATGTTTCTTATATATGTAAAAGAAATATACAAATACAATTTATGCATATACATATATATGTGTGTGTGTGTGCATATATATATATATATATATATATACTGTATATATATACATATTATATATATATATATATATATACTAAAGCTTTTAATTCAATACTTCTCCATTCATTATCTCCTACTTCACGTTTCCTAGTCATCAGCCATGTAGGCCTGGGTCTTCCAACTCTGCTAGTGCCTCGTGGAACCCAGTTGAAAGTTGGATGAACTAATCTGTCTTGGGGAGTGCGAAGAGCATACCCAAACCATCTCCATCTACCCCTCATCATAATCCTATCCACATATGCCACTCGAGTAATATCTCTTATAGTTTCATTTCTAACCCTATCCTGCCATTTAACTATCAATGTTCTTCTTAATTCCATTTTAGGAAGCATGATCTCATCCATATAGTACACTCGAGTAATTTCTCTTATAGTTTTATTTCTAATCCTGTCCTGCCATTTAACTCCAAATATTCTTCTTATTTCCATTTTAGGAAGTATGATCTCATCCACATAGGCCACTCTAGTAATTTCTCTTATAGTTTAATTTCTAATCCTGTCCTGCCATTTAACTCACAATCACATCACTTCACTTCACTTCCACTCCCAGGTAGGCTTTCAGCCTGTCAGTGGAATCAGTTGTCTTCTCCACTCAATTCTGTTTTCAAAAATTCCCTCTCTTCTCAGCTGTTCAATTGTTGGCATGTTATTCTTTGTCAAAATCTCATCAATTCCATCCCTCCAGCGTTTACGTGGTCTACCTCTTGGTCTCCTCCCACCAGGCGTCCAGTCCCATCTCTTCCTTGCCATTCTATTTCCATCCATTCCCATTAAATGTCCCAGCCATCTCAGCCGTCCCTTCTCAATCTTGTTCATTTTAGGAAAAACAAATCCAGACGACTCAGAGCGACCACAACCAGATGACCTGCTCCCGACTGTGTCCCTAATCACCAGCAAGAGGGCCCACTCCCTCGAACCCATGGGGGGGCTCCCGAGGATTCGCACACATGCCCCGGTATGGTCAGAGACACAAGCAGCAGCCTCCAGTCGCCTGATCTGCCT
>NC_090769.1:23808654-23817473 GCF_036898095.1 Palaemon carinicauda
CCTATGCAACTCATCCAATGATGCAGAAAACCTTGAAATGGCGGTTCTTAAGCTAGTGACATCATTCTCTTGAAGAAAAATTGCTTGCATATGCACTTCGACAATTACGTTGGTTGATGTAATAAAAATGTCTTCTTGTCTTTCAACTATATTGCCATATTTAAAATATATATTCTTAGTCTTAGAACTCATCCCATACGAAAAAAATGTCTGAGCGAACAATATCACTCCCAACAACAAAAAATTCATCTTGGAAACCTGTAACGAGAAAAAAATATATGTAATTACTCCTGTATTAAAAAGAAAACTTATTAGTTACAAAAATCAAAAATTTTTCCTCACTTCTTTTTAATTTCTTATGTGAGACAATGGTACTATTCTCTCATCCGTGGGTTGGGCTACGTTTTGAATTCTAAACCTATTGGCCGTTAATATTTCCAAAATGTTAAATGGGCCTTCAAACTTAGGTGTTAGTTTATAGTTGAGCCCTTTTCTGACATTGATTTGAATATAGATGTTATCACCCACGGTATATGTTTTAGTTGGTTTCGCTATTTTATCATGATTCCTTTTCATTATGATTTGTGATTCTTCTAAATTCTTTCGAAGGATATCATATCGACTTATACTTGCATTTATACATTCTTTTAAAGGATTTGATAGATTAGTTGTAGGCGTTAATACATGGAAAGGTGTTCTAACTGGGGTACCATACAATGCTTCATGCGGTGACATTTTAATTGATATATGATATGAATGATTCAGAGTACTCAGTGCCGCCGGTATTGCAATATCCCAGTTGGGGTCTGATCCCCCTAGTGTTACCCTTAATATATTTAATATCTTCCTATTTGCTCTTTCCACTAGCCCATTCGACTCTGGGTGATATATCATGGTATTAACCTTCTTTATGTTGAGGAATTCACACAATGAGATAAGAAAGTGATTATTAAATTCACCACCCGAGTCTGAGATTATCATGTGTGGAATTCCATGTTTACAAATGTAACACTCGTAAAACTTCCTAGCGCATTCAATCGCAGTTTTAGTTTTAAGCGCTATTAGTTCTGTATATCGAGTTAAAGCATCTATAATTACTAAGAGGTGCTTATTCCCTCTGTCTGACTCGTAAAATCCTGTTAACAAATCTAAATGTATTCTTTCAAAGGGTTGATTGGGAACAGGATAAGTTCCTAAGCTAACAGGTGTTTTCGTATGCCCTTTGTTTTCCTGACATGTGCGACAATTAGCTATGTGTCTTTTTATATCTGTAAGCATTGTATGCCAATAAAACAATGATTTGGCTTTCTGTGACATTAATGAGAACCCAGGGTGTCCATGTAATGGATTTGAATGCAACCAATTCAGGACAGTGGAAACAAGTGAGTTTGGTACTACTACCTGGTCGTTAGTTACATGTGGTGTATTGCGGGTTTTTCTTGTCACAGTCCTACACAGAATATTATCTTTGATTACATAATTCTGCTGCTTATACTTTATATATTCTTTTTCTGTATGATTGCCTTTCAAAGCATTTATAATTGTTTCTATTTTCTGATCTTTTCTTTGCTCAGTCTGTAACAATTCAGCACTCCAGCCTAAATCTTCTTGTTCAGATATTGTTTTTACAATAGGCATGGATGTTGATATATCTATTAATTCAGCTAAAGACTCCGTACAAGATGACACGGGTTTGCGCGATAATGCATCCGCAATGATATTTGCTTTCCCAGGTAAATACCCGATTCTTGCGCCAAAATCTTGAATGATTAAATGCCACCGAGTTCGTTTAGGGCTGTGATTGAAGCCTTTAAAGAACTCTGTTAGTGGTTTATGGTCAGTAAGAACCTTAACGGGATAACCGTAAATTATGAACTTAAAATGCACTAGCGAATTAACAATAGCTAGTCCTTCCTTGTCTATTACTGCATATTTACTTTCGGAAGTTCTCAATTTTCGAGAATAGAAAGCTATCGGGAAAAACTGTTTATCATATTGCTGAAGCAATACCCCTCCTACTCCTAAGTCTGAGGCGTCTGTTGCAATGAAGAATTCCTTACCGAAGTCAGGAAATTTTAAGATAGGAGAACTACACAGTTCATCTTTCAAAGTATTAAACGCCTGTTGATGTTGCTCAGACCATATGAAATCTACGCCCTTCTTCGTAAGATCAGTTAAAGGAGCGGCTATTATTGAATAGTTGCGTATAAAACGCCTGTAATATCCACTACAACCCAGAAATTGCTGTATTCCCTTGACATTAGTAGGTATGGGAAAATTACGTATAGCCGACACCTTATCATGGACTACTTTAAGACCTTGGCTTGACACCATGAAACCCAAATATATCAATTCTGTTTTGAAAAATTCACACTTACTAATCTTTACCCTTAAGTTATGTTGTCTTAATCTCTGTAGTACTAGTTCTAACTTACGTAGATGTTCCTCTAAGGTGTTGGAAAAGATTACAAGATCATCCATATAGGCATGCAATATATCCCCTAACAAGTCTCCAAACACTATGTTAATCATTCTTGTAAATGTTATAGGAGCACAACGTAAACCAAAAGGCATCCGTAAAAATTCATAATGTCCCCTGGCTGTGCTGAAGGCTGTGTATGGGATACTATCTTCTTCTAATGATATCTGGTGAAAGCCTTTAAGTAAGTCCAAACTGGTAAAATATTTATTCTGACCTAACAAAGACAAAATATCGTCAGTACATGGCACTGGGAATCGATCAGGGATCGTTTCCCTCGTTTAGACGACGAAAGTCGACGCAGATACGCCATGTTCGATCTTTTTTCGGTACAACTATTAAAGGAAAATTATAAGGGCTATTTGATTTTCTAATGACTCCTTCCTCTAACATTTTACCTACTTCATCATTTATTTCATTCTGGAATTTCATAGGGAGTCTGTACGAGGGTACATATATAATTTTCTGTTTGTCTTTTAACCTTATTTGATGCTCGATCACATCTGTTTTCCCTAAGGATCCATCCGTAGTGGAAAAGACATCTGTATATTTATTTAAAAGTTCAAAAATTTTCTGCTGAATTTCTTCGTCTTGAATGTCCTTACTGATTTTATTTTTAATAGATCGTAAAAGGGATTCATCCGCAACTGATTGAGAGTGATTGATTTCAGCAACGGTAAGAATACGATGTTTATAAACTTCTACATCCAAGATATGTTGATTTTTGTGAATTACTAAAGTGTTATTTAAATGATTACAGACTTCGATATTACATTGCTGATGTGAGCCTACTGTATAAATAGCTTGTGTGACAGACAATCCGTTGGTTTTCAAAGTATCGGAAAGGATTAATATTTCAGATCCCGGTAGTGTTTTCTTTATTTGCACTATTAAATTCGAAGGTATGTTTGGTTCGATATATTGCGTGCAAGATGATATTACGGGTGAACGAGAATTCTGCTGGGTCGCGTACATTATTTCTTTATTAGTGAGACAAGTTATTGGTTCTTCAACGTACGTTACGGTTACATTTGTCGTCTCCTTTTTATCCAAAACTGACTTTAAAGTATTAGAAGACTTATAGAATTTCCCTTTGATATACACGCCGTGCTTTGCAGGAGCTAAGATAATGTTTTGATTTCCCATAGATGGGTATCCTATAATTACAGCTGGATACATATTAATGTTTTTCACAACAACAAATGTATCGGCAAACGTGCGATTACCGACTCTGAACTGAATATGAGTTATGCCTATGACGTTTTAATTCATTATTTCCTATACCTGAAAGTCTGATTCCTGATTTTTCAATCGGAAAGTTCGAAAACAACAAATGATGCGTCTTCAAATCCATAATATTACGTGGACTACCAGAGTCAAAAAATAACGTAAAGGATTTGTGTTCTAAATTTACAGCATATAAGGTTGGCCGTAACTCATTTTGGCTTATTATTGTATGAATTCGTTGCAAATCTACGGGAGCATGCACTGTTTTACTTAATTCGGCCGTGTGTTTCATAGGAAAATCTATTGTCTCACAATTATCTGATAAAACATTAAATTGATTATTCAATACCATTGATGTTGACATAAATGACCTTGACCCAACATCACTCTCTTCCCCTCTAGAGTTAACTATGTGGTATTTGCTTTGCTCTGCACATTCTGAAAATTAGGCTGACTTTGCGAGGTCTGGTTTGACGGCCCAGGCTCAGCGATATTTGAAGAAGTGTTTGTTTGTTTCGGACTCTGAACTGCATTGACATTTTGTTGTTTCTTCTTATTGTTAAAATGAGGATTTTTCTTTTTATTTCCATATGGAACTGACTGTGGAATTGACTGTGTATTTCTAGGATATTGTTGTGTCTTACGCGCGTAACATTGACTATAAGAATGTGATCCTGTGTTGTGAACTGAACAAAATTTCGTTCTACAGTCTGCGCTTATGTGACCTTGACGTTTGCAGTTGTAACACGTCACTCCCGCTACTGGATTATTAATTACGTTCACTGTTTGTGGTTTTGTTTCATTCTTAGCAAAAACTTGAGTTAACACGGGATCGAGATCTGGACACTTGGACATGTGCTTCTTTATCTGTTTATAGACATCCAATTCCGTACTTGCAGGCATTAACTTCTTATCAAAGCACCGCACTAAAGCTTCAGGCAACATAAGTGTCATGCAAGTTAAATACATTAATCGTAAAAAATCTTTCACGGAGATATTATCGTTAGTAACCCAAGTGGAATTACCTAAAATGTCCTGATATTCGTTAAGCCTATCAGCTATGAGAGCTGCTCTCTCAACAACATTAAGCCGATTCATAGTGGCTTGATTAAGTGTATTTCGTAACGTTAACACTACATCCAAAGCTTCTTCACCCCCATAGATCGCGCGTAACCTAACTTTGAAATCATCCCAAGTAACTGCTTCCTGAAATGAAACACCTCTTAAATACGCACTCGCATCCCCCTTAGAAAAAATCTATAAAACTTTTAGCTTCTTGTAATTGTACAAAAGGATCTACGATTTGTTTGGCATTTAAATGGGCATCAACGGATGAAATCCATGACTCCACATTTTGTGGCAAGAACCCGTTGACACGGCCTTGAAAAGGAAGGATTGCTGACCTGGCATTTACAAGCGTCACAATTGGAGGAGGATTAGCCTGGCCTACACCACTAGGTCCAGGGGTAGGGCTGACAGGAGGAGCCATGACTGCTGTATTCTTTTTTTTTTTTATCTCTTTGACCCCTTTCAATCCTATCAAAATATCTATATGAGTACAGACGCCCACTGCGTAAACGCATATGTATAATAAAATTCCCCCAACAATGTTACTAATCCCAATACATTTCCCCCCAAGAGTTTATGAAAGAAAAAGGAATTAGCACAAAGAAAGAAAAATTCTAAATGAGAATTCGGAGTTTCTTATAACAAAGTTTAGGAATTCACTCACCCCAGTAATAATTGACTAACGACTTGTGATAACTACACTTCACTGCACAAACTGAAATGAATACAAAATCTTTGTACTTAGCTTATATATGAAGTCGAGTCGTCTCTCTCTCCCTCTCTCTTGATGTTTTGTTAGCGATGTCTCGTTCTAGAATTTGTTTTGCAATAGTTGAATGCCAGTCCTTGGGTTTCCTAGGATGTTGATTGAAGATTCTATTTGTATACTAACATATGTTGGTGTTAGCATTTTCGTTGGACTTAGTCAAAATTGTAGATTCTTGTAGATAGTTCTGAGTTCTTGAAGATCTTTATCAGGTATTACAGCTTTTATGTTGAAGTCTTGAAGATATATCTCTGGTTTTACAGCTATTTATTTTGAAGTCTTGAAGATATTTCTCTAATTCTTAGAGTTTAACCGCTGTCTTTGAGTTTAAGCGCTGCCACCATTTATTGGTGTGCTACTGTCTTAAGCACACATTTGAGTATGAGTTGTTTTCAGATGTATTTAGATGGTTTATTGAACACATCTTGGTGGTTTTTAAGTTTTATTGTATATAAACAACTGAGTTAAACATCTCCATCACTGGAGGAAGCTGTGTTGGTCCACATGACCAATTCTGGTGAAGTTTAGATAAGAACTGAACAAATTATCGATATCACAGATATCGTATGCTTGGTTTACTTTAGACACGTGACGGAATCGGAAGACACCTGCATCCGGTGACGTCACAAACTTTCACACGAAGAGTTAATGTGTTGACACTAAGAAAGAATGACAACTTAGCATCTTACATCCTGTACACAATTTGAGTTGACCATAGCAAATCTCACGGCCAGCTCTTCCAACCAACATGACATATTACGTCATTTGTTTTAAACATGTAATATTACTATTCTAAATATTACATAAATATATATATATATATATATACATATATATATATCCAGACACTTTCTCTTTATCATAAAGGGGAGATTACTCATTATATCACCTCACGAAAATTCACAACAAAATAATTCTTATTAACTTAACCAGGGTTTAAACAATGAACTAGCTCTCTCTCTCTCTCTCTCTCTCTCTCTCTCTCTCTCTCTCTCTCTTCCACAGGTGTTGCTAGATTGTGTGCTTTCGTACAAGCACCTTTAAAAGACCTACTGACTGCACCTTTTGTGGGGGAAAAGTATTGTTCTAATACCCCTGGTGTTATTGTATCACAAGTTTAATACATGTTCATTATGGTCTAATTATTAATTCATTTTAAACACCTCTATAGTATTACCAATTAATTTACAGTCTATCATTTTCTCCTTAATAACATCACATATCTTTTTATGAGTAAATTCTGGTATATTTATCAAAATTGAAAGTTTAATTGAAAATTCGCTCTATGATTCCAAAATGTTTTTTGGAAAAAAATTATCTTTTTTCACGTAATTTTTTTTTTTTTTTGGGGGGGGAGATGTCATAAATGTCTCCTTATTTCTAATGTAAATTGAAAAATCTTAGAAATATTATTCATATCTCTGAGTCTGATAAACTTCAAATGAAAAATGAAATATCGTAAAAGTATTATTCATATCATTGAGTCTGATAAATAATTGATAGTTTTTCATAAGAGTAAATTTGTTTCCCAAAATCTCTGGCAGAGAATAAGATTCATAGGGCAATGTGTTATTAAAAAAAAGTGGAAGAACGAGAGAGAGAGAGAGAGAGAGAGAGAGAGAGAGAGAGAGAAAGTGGGGGAATGGGAGAGCTGTAAAATGGTATTGAAATGGGAATGTAGATTATTTTTATTCAAGGGAAGCTTTTACCATTTTACCATACAACAACATAACTACTACTACTGCTATTACTACTACTACTACAACAACTACTACTACTACTACTCCCATCTATTTCACTATTAGTAATATCACCAATAAAAATACTGCCGTTACTAGTTAACAGAAACAGAAAAGATAATGGAACCTATTGCAAAAAAAAAAAAATAAACACGGAGGGTCCATTAAAGCGAAACATTATGCAGACAGCCATCTGTTGCATTTCATTTAAAGCATATTATGCAAATGACTAGCTCTGAACAAACGGGAAATCATGATTCTTTAAAAGTATCTCTCTCTCTCTCTCTCTCTCTCTCTCTCTGGTTCTAATAAAAGAGAGCAACCTCTCTCTCTCTCTCTCTCTCTCTCTCTCTCTCTGGTTCTGATAAGAGAACTCTCTCTCTCTCTCTCTCTCTCTCTCTCTCTCTGTTTATATGCATGGTTTTTATAAAAGAGAAGTCTCTCTCTCTCTCTCTCTCTCTCTCTCTCTGTTTATATGTGTGGTTTTATAAAAGAGAAGTCTCTCTCTCTCTCTCTCTCTCTCTCTCTCTGTGTGTGTGTTTATATATATGGTTTTTATAAAAGAGAACTCTCTCTCTCTCTCTCTCTCTCTCTCTCTCTCCTGTGATTCTGATAAAGGAGAACAGTCTCTCTCTCTCTCTCTCTCTCTCTCTCTCTCTCTGTTTATATTTGTGGTTTTTATTAAGGAGAACAGTCTCTCTCTCTCTCTCTCTCTCTCTCTCTCTCCGGCTCCTATAAAAATAGAACAGACTTTATTTTGGATAGAAGTATCTAAAATTCTTCCAATCTTTGTAAGTGTAGCAAGGACAACAAAGACAGTGCAATCATGCATATTAGTCGGAGAGGGAACAAGGACTGTGTCTTTTGAAAATACCAGAGGAAATGAAAGAAAAGTCAAAGAATTTGTAAATTTTCATTTGGTGGGTAAAGATAGACGGGAAATTTTCGTATGTGTAATTCAATTTTTTTGATATTTCATCTTTTAGTATTTACTTATTTATCTATGCAAATACACACACGCACATAAACACACACACACACACACACATATATATATATATATATATAGTGTGTACATAATATGGGTGTGTGTGCACACGACTATATAACTATATATACAAAGAACAAACAGACACGTGTGCATACACACACATACACACACACAACTATATATATATATATATATATTTATATATGTATGTATACACATATATATATGTATGTATATATATATATAAATATATATATATATATATGTGTGTGTATAGATAGAAAGATTGTTAGATATATATATATATATATGGGTGTGTGTGTGTGTATAGATAGAAAGATTGTTAGATATATATATATATATATATATGTATGTATGTATATATATATATAAATATATATATATATATATATATATTACAGAGAGAGAGAGAGAGAGAGAGAGAGAGAGAGAGATTATGATACATAAACTATATTATATATTTAATATGCATATCAATAAATAGATCCATATAAATGTGTGCATATACTGTATACAAATATGCATGTA
>NC_090769.1:23832973-23842973 GCF_036898095.1 Palaemon carinicauda
GAGTTATAATTACTGATGAGCAGCTTAAAAATCTCTTTAGTCTTTGGGTACGAACACCGAATGTGAACCACACCGAAAATTTCATGGACCCTGTCGAACTCGATGTACCAAGCATCTTTGGCGAGAGGTAAAAGAATGGTTGAAGCAGCCTGGTAACCGAACGGAATAATTTATCATTGTTATCCTTACTCTTGCTATTACTTGCTAAGCTACAACCCTAGTTGGAAAAGCAGAATGCTCTAAACCCATGGGCTCCAACATGGAGAATAGCCCAGTGAGGAAAAGAAAACAAGGATAAATGAAATATTTCAAGAACAGTAACAACATTAAAATATAAATATAAACTATAAAAACTTTAACAAAACAAACGGAGATAAATAAGACAGGGGAAGGCCATGGTACAGAGGTTATGGCACTACCCAAGACTAAAGAACAGTGGTTGGATTTTGGAGTTTCCTTCTCCTAGAAGAGCTATTTACAATTCATTTTACATACACAAGCACCAAGAAGAACATTTGCTTCAACCACTGCCTGATTCACATTGTTACAAATCAACAGAAGTAGTTGAAATCCCTACCTTCTATATCTGCAAACAATTGAAAATATTTAAGGTAAGCGCGAGAAGGTTAACTATAGTATGTTGAATGTTTTCGGGGCTTGTGGGGGGGGTGTGAAGTCTCCCCCTGGTAAGGAGGTCCCGGCCACCTATCTTAGGTTAGATGTGTGTGGTTAGGTTAGACAGCATTCATTCATTTTACTCATTTAATTTCCCTACCCAGAAACCTCATTCTAACGCCTGCATTTCTTATTTCGTGTCTGTTATATCTTTGGTACCAATCAGTCTTAATGGGTTAATATTTCGGTAGAGACCCACCCAGTGCCATCTCGATAGAGTCTAATGGGTTTTGCTCCGCCGTGCGCTCGCTTCGCTCGCGAAAAAACAAAAACATCAAGCTCCTATGTACTGGCAAGTGCCAATTGCACTGGGTGGTACTCAACTGAAATATTACCCTTAATGGTATATTAATCAAAGGATTTATTAATCTTATTATCACTCCTCACTAAAAACTCGAACACGTCCATTTACAATTCATTTAGATGACACGTTCAATTTTAATATTCATACTATTTTGCTTTGTCAATTATAGAGAGTAGAATATCTAAAAGGTGTCCATTAGCAACGTAGAATAGTGATTGTTTGCTCTCTTTGAATTATACTTAAATTTAATCTAGTGTTAATTATCCTTTGCACATTTTACCAGCCTTTGTACCGTTCCACCTAACATATTTATTCTTGCTATTCAATTCTAACGTAATTAATAAGATAACATTCACTTTACTTTCTATTTTTAACGTAAATTACCAGTACCTTTTTCTCTTGTTTGGTTCTTCTCATTTAAAGTATATTTCAAGGACCACACATATGTAGGTTAAAAGAAAGATTAGGTTAAAATGCATCCTTATATAGGAATGGAATTTTGGCCTTATAGTAAGAATAAAAAAAGGGGGGTTCTAGGACACTGAGACTATTTTTCCTTGACTGTTATGGATGACACATATGAACAATGTGTTTTTCAACAATATATGGTGATATTTATTCATATCCGCCATACACAAATTAGGTAATATTCGGATTTTTTTATCACTCACTATCTTTAGACGATCATCCATCAAAGGTGATGAATGAAAATGAATTTGCATAAGCCAAGATAATAAAAAAATTAATGTAAAGTAAAGTGATAATTGAACAATGGGTTTTTCAACAACATATGGTGAAATTTATTCATATATGCCATTAACAAATTAAGTAATATTCGTTTTTTTTTTCATCACTCAATATCTCTAGACGATCATCTATTGTTGTATAAAGGTGGTGAATGAAAATGAATTTGCATAAGGCAAGACAATATATGGTGAAAGTTATTCATATCTGCCATACACAAATTAGGTAATATTCGTTTTTTTTTTTTTTCATCATTCAATATCTCTAAATGATCATCCATGATTGTTCTATAAAACTGATGAATGAAAATGAATTTGCATAAGGCAATTTAATCTAGTAAGTAAAGTAAAGTGATATTTATAGAAATGGAGAAAGCCACTTCGTCAAGTAAATAAATGTTGGAGGTGAAAATTCTGGGCAAATAAATATAAAATATTAGAAGTTGCAGGGAAACTAATTGAAGAAATGGAGAACACACTGAGGGAAAAGGGTAAGAAGGGAAATGAAAATAGAATAGAAAGATAGAAATGAAAATAGACGGGAAAAGAATTAGATAACAGAGGGAATGACAACATAGAAAACTAGGTGAAAGAGAGGGAATAGGAAACAGATATGATTGTTTTATTGGCGAGAAAAAGGAAATAAAGAATGAAAAGAAATTTTTAAAAATTTAAATTAAAGGCATTTTTTTGCAAGGTCACGTTCTCCATATACTACCAAATTAAACAAAGCTATTGTTTTCCTTTATTCATTTTTCCTAATTTAAAACTATTCGCCACATGGTCTTCCTCTGTCTTAGGTTAGAGTTCTCTTGCTTGAAGGTACACTCTAGCACACTATTTTATCAAATTTTTCTTCCTCTTGTTTTGTTAAAGTTTTTATAGTTTATATAGGAAATATTTATTTTAATGTTGCTACTGTTCTAGAAATATTTTCTTTTTCTTTTTTCCTTTCCTCACTGGGCTATTTTTCCCTGTTAGAGCCCTTTGGCTTATAGTATCATGCCTTTTCCAACTAGTATTGTAGTTTAGCTAATAATAATAATAATAATAATAATAATAATAATAATAATAATAATAATAACAATAATAATAATAATAATAATAATAAAAGCAATAATAATAATAATAATAATAATAATAATAATAATAATAATAATAATAATAACTAAAAGTGTTCGTCGTTTTCATAATATAAAAACCTTTAAATAATCACCTCACAATTCGCAAATGAACGAAAAATTCAGAAAAAAAAAAATCTTTGCTTAAGCTAGAAATTAAATGAAAAATGAAAGACGAACACTGAAGTCGAAATCAATACGTCAAATTTTCCGTTTCGTTGAGTCCATTCAAACTATATCGAAAGTAGGAACCATTTTTTCCCCGTTAATTAAGTTTAAGCGAATTCTCTGTCGAGGCAAATTGCTTAAGATGATACTGTAAGTCTTGGATTTATCGAATACGTAAAAAAAAAAAAAAAAAAAAAAAAAATTTTAAAGGATTCTGTCTGTTTGCATCTTTCATCTGGCCTAGTCTTTTCATATTCTCCTCTGTCCTCATACACCTGATAACACTGAGATTACCAAACAATTCTTGTTCACCTATTATTATTATTATCATTATTACCTGCTAAGCTACAACCCTAGTTGGAAAAGCAAGATGCTATAAGCCCAGGGGCCCCAATAGGGAAAATAGCCCAGTAAGGAAAGGAAAGAAGAGAAAATAAAATATTTTAAGAACTGTAACATTTAGATATATATTTCCCTATATAAACCTATGAAAACTTTAACAAAACAAGAGGAAGAGAAATCAGATAGAATAGTGTGCCTGAGTGTACCCTCAAGCAAGAGAACTCTAACCCAGGACAATGAAAGACCATGGTACAGAGGCTATGGCACTACCCAAGACTAGAGAACAATGGTTTGATTTCGTAGTGTCCTTCTCCTAGAAGAGCTGCTTACCATAGCTAAAGAGTCTCTTCTACCCTTACCAAGAGGAAAGGGGCCACTGAACAAATACAGTGCAGTAGTTAACACCTTGAGCAAAGAAGAATGAGGACAGAGGAGAATCTGTAAAGAATAGGCCAAACTATTCGGCGTAAGTGTAGGCAAAGAGAAAGAACCGTAACCAGAGAGAAGGATCCAATGTAGTACTGTCTGGCCAGTCAAAGGACCCCATAATTCTCTGGCGGCAGTATTTTCCTTTTGGTAAAGGTAGAAAGGACATTTTAGCTTTGGTAAGCAGCTCTTCTAGGAGGACACTTCAAAACCAGACCATTGTTCTCTAGTCTTTGGTAGTGCCATAGCCTCTATACCATAGTCTTCCGCTGTCTTGGGTTGGAATTCTCTTGCTTGAGGGTACACTCGGGCACACTATTCTATCTTATTTCTCTTCCCCTTATTTTTGTTAATTTTTTTTATAGTTGATATAGGAGATATTTATTTTAATGTTACTGTTCGTAAAATGTTTTATTTCCCCTTGTTTACTTTCCTCACTGGGCAATTTTCCCTGTTGGAGCCCCTGGGCTTATTGTCTTCTGTTCATTAGACCCCAGCTGCTGATCCCTAAGCCCCCCATCCTCATCAAGGCTTCAGCATCTGGGGGGTCAATTTCATAAGAACAGCCATAAAACATAATAGAAGCGCGTCAAACGGCAACACTGATGCCGGATTTAAATGGACACAAGCGCTCGTAATTTAAAGGGCCGCGTGAGACTCAGGCGAAGCAGGTGGCCGCTGTCCCTTTAAATCATTCATTCCCCGGGAGGGAAGAATTTAAAGGGACTCATTCAAACTCTGAGCTGAGCCGCCGTTTAAATGTCCCTTTAAAAACCGGTCTCGGGCGGTGTTGCCATTCGGAGTGTTTCTATTATGTTAAATGACAGATTTTATTATAATGAATTTCTTTTGTTTTATTACGTTTAATGTTTATTTATATGTGGTGATTTTAAAGTTAAAATAGGATTTATAGACGAAGGAGATTTTAAACTAGCAGGACTCGAAAGATTGTGCAGGATAATTCCTAATGTTTTTTATATATTATTATTTTTAACATGGTATTATAGGATACGTAGCGAACAATATTTTATCAAGGTCATTAAATTGGAGATGATAATAATAATAATAATAATAATAATAATAATAATAATAATAATAATGATAATAATAATAATAATACAGAAGACATTTTAATATACTAATGAAAATAATCCACTGAATCAGAAAGATTTTTACGTATTCAGGGGGAATTCAAACGGCTATTAACTGCCCGAAGAATTATTCCAGGAATAAAATGTTATTGTGAGTAAAAAGAGTGACAATTAAACATTTACAGAGAGGACACACAAGTATTAGCATTAATAATAATAATAATAATAATAATAATACAGAAGACATTTTAATATACTAATGAAAATAATCCAGTGAATCAGAAAGATTTTAATGTATTCAGGGGGAATTCAAACGGCTATTAACTGCCCGAAGAATTATTCCAGGAATAAAATGTTATTGTGAGTAACAAGAGTGACAATTAAACATTGACAGTGAGGACACACAAGTATTAGCATCCATACAATCAGAGAAATAAAATTTTACCCTTTTTCGTAAAATTTATATAAGACCTCTAGCCCCAGACGGATTCTCTACTTGTATATTAGATGAATATTAGTAAAATATAAACCACTGTCAAAACCTAGATTCTCTCTCTCTCTCTCTCTCTCTCTCTCTCTCTCTCTCTCTCTCTACCAAAAAGCAAATGGAATCTCTGCGGATGGATTAAAAAGTCTTTGAGATATCCAAAACCTCTCTCTCTCTCTCTCTCTCTCTCTCTCTCTCTGTTCCAAAGAGCAAATGGAATCTCCGCGGATGAACTGAAAAGTCTTTGAGACATCCAAAATTCTTGTAAGCTCTCTCTCTCTCTCTCTCTCTCTCTCTCTCTCTCTCTGTTCCAAAGAGCATATGGAATCTCTGCGGATGGACTAAAAAGTCTTTGAGACATCCAAAATACTTCTCTCTCTCTCTCTCTCTCTCTCTCTCTCTCTCTCATATAGCGAATGGAATCTCCGCAGATGGACTAGAAAGTCTTTGAGACATCCAAAATACTTTTCTCTCTCTCTCTCTCTCTCTCTCTCTCTCTCTCTCTCTGTTCCAAAGAGCAAATGGAATCTCCGCGGATGAACTGAAAAGTCTTTGAGACATCCAAAATTCTTGTAAGCTCTCTCTCTCTCTCTCTCTCTCTCTCTCTCTCTCATATACTAAACCTCTCTACCAAAGAGCAAATGGAATCCCCGCGGATGAACTGAAAAGTCTTTGAGACATCCAAAATTTTGTAAACTCTCTCTCTCTCTCTCTCTCTCTCTCTCTCTCCTCTCCCTCTCTCTCTCTCTCTCTCTGTATGTGACTACGGAAATGCTGATTGCAGTATGATTGTGATAGTCACTGATCACCGTTTGGAATTGAGTTTAAAGCTCCCATTAGGTACGAGTCACATTTCGGACTTAATGGGTCTGATAGCATACAATGACCAGCCTCAAATCTTTTGCGTCTCTCCGGCGTGATTTACAGTCTTGCATGGTAATGGAATTCGGAGAGAGAGAGAGAGAGAGAGAGAGAGAGAGAGAGAGAGAGAGAAGATGGACGGGAAGAGGAATAGGAATAGG
Organism: Palaemon carinicauda; assembly: GCF_036898095.1. Taxonomy (NCBI): domain Eukaryota; kingdom Metazoa; phylum Arthropoda; class Malacostraca; order Decapoda; family Palaemonidae; genus Palaemon; species Palaemon carinicauda. The sequence continues at coordinate 23,839,353 of NC_090769.1, forward strand.
AAGAGGAAATAGGAGAGAGAGAGAGAGAGAGAGAGAGAGAGAGAGAGAGAGACGGGAAGAGGAATAGGAAAAGGAAAAGAGAGAGAGAGAGAGAGAGAGAGAGAGAGATTGGGAGAAGTGATTCGATCGTATTTATACATATATATATATGTTTATATGTATATATAAATATATATATGTATATATAAATATATATATATATATATATATATATATATTTATATATATTGTATGCAAGTGTATATATATATACATACATATATATATATATATATATATACACTGTATACATATATATACACATGTGCAAATGCAAGTATGAATTCATGTACATATCTTTATAGATAAAAGAAAAAGATATATATTATTGCGAAACGATGCATAGCTCTCCCACCCCGAATATTCCACTCCATTTGATCTCTCGAGAAGTCGTCTGCTAAAGCGTGTATCTTACAAGTCTCTTTTATTTTTCCATATCATTTGCCCTGATTTAAATCGATCTCCCTCGGGAATCGAATACGAGAAACTATTAAGATTAAACAGGATTCCGCGGCCAGCTGAGAGGGAAGGATAAAAAAAAATCCGTAATAGGATTTTCGAAGGATTCTGAAATGCAGACGAACCTAGATTGATCAAACAGGATCTTGGACGAAGGATTAGTTCAGGTCATCAGTGCAAATTAATGCCCCCCGGGTACCCACGGAGTAGACATGCAGTGCTCTTTCTCTCTCTCTCTCTCTCTCTCTCTCTCTCTCTCTCTCTCTCTCTCTCTCTCTCTCTCTCTCTCTCTCTCTCTTATTTGTGTGCATCTTCCCTATATGATAAAGAGTAAGTGTCTGGTTTATTTATTTATATATATATATATATATGTATATATATATATATATATATATACAGAGTATATTATATATATATATGTGTGTGTGTATATATATATATACTTATATATATATATATATATATATAAGTATCTACATATATGTATATATATATGTATATATATATATATATATATATGTATATATATATAAATTATATATATATATATATATATATATTTATATATACATCTACATATACGTTCAATATGGAGAGGGAGTAGACATACCCGAATGAAAGGGGGTACCTCAAGAGGTACATTTTGAAACCACATTCTCCACAAATTACCGAACCAGTGGTTTAGTAGTTAGGAAATGGGGAGGAAGTGGAAAGGCTTGAATCTGTGTGTGTGCGTATGTGCATATCTATATAGATATTTAGCCGTCATTTTGTCACGGCTAAATAATGACGGATAAATAACCAGTAACTAATACTAGAGGAAAGAGTTGCTTTCCCATGTGAAAACCCCCATATTGCAAAAGGGTTGCGCTGGCCTATTGGAAAAGTCCTAGCCTAGTGATCTACCAGACTGTGGTTCTAATCCTGCTCAAGCTCGATAGTTTCTTGTAGTGTCTGCAACCTCACCATCCTTGTGAGCTAAGGTATGGGAGCTATGGGAGAGCCTGTAGGTCCACCTGCTGAGTCATCAGCTGCCATTGCCTGGCCCTCCTTGATCCTATCTTGGATGGAGAGAGGACTTGTAGTATCTGCAACCTCACCATCCTTGAGGGCTAAAGATGAGGGGTTTAGGGAACCTATAGGTCTACTTGCTGAGTCATCAGCAGACATTGCCTGACTCACCCTGATCCTATCTGAATGGAAAGGGGCTTGTATGCTGATCATATATATATATATATATATATATATATGGTTAGTCTCTAAGGTACTGTCCTGCTAGCTAGTTAAATATCACCGACCCTTACTTCCGCCATTCATGAGTGAGCTTTAAACTTTATAAGGGTATTTCCCGGTTTTCATGCATTCGACTAAATATGAGATACTTCAATGTATTAAAACTCACACATAATCTACCACTTACGATCATAAGTTCACAATCTCACTCAAACAAAGATGGCGTATCTTTCCAGTCAGAATAACTGAGTAAACACCAAGAGACACATTTTAAAAAGAAAAACAAAAATGCTTCAACATAAATCCCGAGCTTTCTCGCAGTATTACTTCCACTTTATTAAATATTCCTTCTCGTTTATCTTCATAAATCATATGCATGTTTTCGTTTCCTTTTGTCAGTATGCTCTTATAAAATGCTGTGCATTGCGAGAGGAGGAGGCAAAAAAAAATCGCGAGGAAAATGGGCTGAATACATGGGAGACTTAAGAAATATTCTCTCTCTCTCTCTCTCTCTCTCTCTCTCTCTCTCTCTCTGTATATATATATATATATATATATATATTTATATATATAAATATATATATATATATATATATAGCCACAAATGGTATGTCACTGCCATGCCAGTTTCTCAGACCTGGGTTCGATTCCCCGGCCGACCAGAAGCAATTGCCTTTGAGTTGATTCCCCTTGGGTCTCTGATCCCGAGGTATAGAGAGAATCCAGATGTTAAGGGAGTAATATATATGGCTTATTTAAATATATATATATATATATATATATATATGTATGTATATATATATATATGTATATATATATATGTGTGTGTGTTTGTGTGTGTAAATGTGTTATTTGAGTGTAAAGTATATATACATTCAACTATATAACAAATTATATAGCCCAACATGGACCGAACTATTTTGAAATTAGATTCCAATGTTCTGATGAAGACCCAAAAGTCTCCAAATAAAAATGAAAATAAAAAAGGCAAAACACATCACCTATATCTTTTGCCATCTACAGATTCTAAATAGCTGTTCGTTGCAAATTACCTTCCCTTAACATTTTATGGAGGACCGTAAACACACTGAGAATCATTAATACGATGTAAACTCGCTGAGAGTCATTACTACGATCCTAGGAGGCGGGCTCATCCCTCAAGTTGTCAAGGGTTCGTCCCTGTTGTTGTACACTGAATGTTGGAATTGTTCAACTTATCCCACGAGTTGAAGGAACTTTCTGACTTCGAAACCAATAAATAACTTTATACTTTAGACACGTTAAGTCCATCTTTTTCTTATTTAATCTTCATTAATGTTACTTTGCAATTCTTGGTAATCACTACTTAAATTCCAGGTATTAAGAATATTACAAGTGATTACAATTCGGTGAGCCATTTCAGGAAAAGTTACCTTTACATTGTGTATTTTAAGTACTAATTTTCATCCATTCACCCGTTGAGATACTACGGCTAGAGAGTTATTGGCTCCTTCGACTGGTCAGACAGCACTACATTAGGTCTATGTTTCTGGTTACGGCTCATTTCATTCTTTGCCTACACATACACCGAATAGTCTGGCCTATTCTCTCCACGTTTTCCTCTGTCCTCATACACCTGACAACACTGAGATTACCAAACAATTCTTCACTCAAGAGGTTAGCCACTGCTCTATAATTGTTCAGTGGCAACTTTCCTTTTGGTAAGGGTAGAAGAAACATTTTAGCTATGATAAGCAGCTCTTCTAGGAGATGGACACTCCAAACCATTGTTCTCTAATCTTGGACAGTGCCCTAGCCTCTGTACCGTGGACTTCCACTGTCTTGGGGTAGAGTTCTCTTACTTAAGGGTACGCTCTGGCACACTATTCTATCTTTTATCTCTTCCTCTTG
>NC_090769.1:23847973-23851887 GCF_036898095.1 Palaemon carinicauda
ATGAAGAACAAATGAGAATGTTATAGATAGAACAGCAGAACATTAAGCTTTCTCTCTTTTCATAATTTATCGACCGAAAATAATAACAGTTTCATCTATAGTCAATTTTTTTTAGCGAGGCAGATTTGCACCGACTCGCAGCGGTGCCCTTTTAGCTCGGAAAAGTTTCCTGATCGCTGATTGGTTGGACAAGATAATTCTAACCAATCAGCGATCAGGAACCTTTTCCGAGCTAAAAGGGCACAGCAGCGAGTCGGTGCAAATGCGTCTCATTAAAAGAAATTGACTATAGACTTGATAGTGAATATTTCTCATCAGCATAATGCTCTTACTGTATACCTAATAATTGATATAGATTTCATGTTTATTTATTTCCAATATAGCAGAATTTACATACATACATACATATACCAAGGCACTTCCCCCAATTTTGGGGGGTAGCCGACATCAACAAATGAGACAAAAAAAAAGGAAAGAAAAAAGGAACCTCTACTCTCTACGTTCCTCCAGCCTAACAAGGGACTCAACCGAGTTCAGCTGGTACTGCTAGGGTGCCACAGCCCATCCTCCCACATTATCCACCACAGATGAAGCTTCATAATGCTGAATCCCTTACTGCTGCTACCTCCGCGGTCATCTAAGGCATCGGAGGAAGCAGCAGGGCCTACCGGAAATGCGTCACAATCGCTCGCCATTCATTCCTAAATCATTTCTAGCACGCTCTCTCGCCTCTCTCACATCTATCCACCTATTACCCAGAGCTTTCTTCACTCTATCCATACACCCAAACCTTGTCCTTCCTCTTGTACTTCTCCCATCAACTCTTGCATTCATCACCTTCTTTAGCAGACAGCCATTTTCTATTCTCTCAACAATTTCCAATATAGCAGAATTTAAATACCAAAATTTCAAGACAAAAATAGTTTACCACCAACAGATTGAAACCCATTCTGTTTATATTACCGTTCCGCATTCAACTCGCTTATTATAATTTGCCTTTATGCAATATGCAGTTTCATCTAGACTTGAAAGTGAATATTTCTTATCAGCATAATGCTCTTGTATACCTAATAATTGATATAGATTTCATGTTTATTTATTTCCAATATAGCAGAATTTAAATACCCAAATTTCAAGACAAAAATAGTTTACCATCGTTGGGAACCCATTCTGTTTATATTTCCGCCCCGCATTCAACTAGCTTATTATAATTTGCCTTTATGCAATATGCAGTTTCATCTAGACTTGAAAGTGAATATTTCTTATCAGCATAATGCTCTTGTATACCTAATAATTGATATAGATTTCATGTTTATTTATTTCCTATATAGCCGAACTTAAATACCCAAATTTCAAGACAAAAATAGTTTACCACAGTTGGGAACCCATTCTGTATATATTTCCGCCCAGCATTCAACTCGCTTATTATAATTTGCCTTTATGCAATATGCGTTGATTAATAAAAAGATATGCAAGTCCCTACCCGAAATTTTAAAGGAGATGAGCTCATTATGCATTTGAAGCCCCAACACGCACACTCGTCCCGAAATATGCGATATATTTCGGGACCCGGAGAGTCTGAAGCACTATCCCTGATTAGTAAAAAGAATATTTCTCTTCCCAGCGGAGGAAGCCTCACATTGGTTAAAAGACTTGATCTGATTTCAAGATATTTTCTTCTTTGAAATATTAAAGTATGGTTGGCTTATATTTTGGCTAATGGAAGCATAATTTAAAACTTCTTATTCCCCAAAAGGGATTAGTTCACCAAACTTTTAAATGGGCTCCACAAGGCACTAGAAGAGTTGGAAGACACAGACCTACATGGCTGAGGACTATGAAGCGTGAAGTGGAAGATGATGAATGGAGAAGTATTGATTTATAAGTTCAAGATAGCGACGACTGGCGAAATCTAACCGAGTTATTTTGCGTCAATAGGCGTAGGAGGAGATGATATTGAAAATGTTTAATATGCTTAACATTTTACCCCTGAAATTAAATTAATATCGCACTAGGTATATGAAGCTTCAGAGTATAAATTTCAATGTTATTAATAACTTATTCTTTTAGGAAAATTCTTAAACGATAACAATAGTTCAACCTTGTTTGCATTTGGGCTTTATCAATATGACAAACTAATTATAAAGCTTAGCATCACTATCGGAATTGTTTAATAAGTATTCGACATCGATAACAATTCTACTATAATTATAGAATAAGGTTGTCTTCTCGTGAGATTAGAACAATGAATACCACAAGCTCTCCATATATCCTTTTTTTTCTGTTAATCACAGTCTACAGTCTACATCCAGCTTCCTTAGGAATCCATCACTTTCCTCATTATTATTATTATTATTATTATTATTATTATTATTATTATTATTATTACAAACTAAGCTAGAACCCTAATTGGAAAAGCAAGATGCTATAAGCCCAAGGGCTCCAAAGGCTTTCAAGTAGCACGTTCTTCTGCACAAGTCCTGAGGCTATATTGGCTCCTACACTTAAATTTTTCCGCCAAAAACACCGGTAAAAATCCTGGAGTAAATTTTGCCAGGCCTTCACCATTTTCAAAACAGAGATATCGACCTAAAGGAGTGATATTACAGTCACCAACCCGTAAAAGATAATAAGAAAGTCGGGTAAAAATTACGGTCTCCTGAATTTTACTTAAATATGGCTGAGAACAGTATTGTCTTCACGGAGAATCTCCGACTAAAATTACGTTTTTTTTCTTTTTACAGTAAACCTTCTCAAGATTCGTTTTCAAATGACTTTAGTCCCCTGTGCTCTATAATTTTTGGCACCATTTCTACTTGTACATTCCATAGCTTTCTCAATTGAATTAGTAAGTATTGGTATTTTTCTATTTTCTTCTCTCCCCTTATTATCCCACGGTACTGCAACATTTATGAGTGATACTTTTTTCGTTGTCTTGTCGACCAGAATGGCGTCTGGTCAATGTGCTTATATCACCCTGTATGTCCTTATACTGTAGTCTCAAAGTAGTTTACTTTACTTTACTTACTTTGATGGCGGCTTTTCCGGTCCCATACAGCAGGGTAACCCCACTTTCTACAGGACCTCCACTGTCGTTTTACCTTGTTCGTTCATAGTATTTAACGTTTCATATCACGTATCTTGCTTGAGGGTACACTCGGGCACACTATTCTATCTTATTTCTCTTCCTCTTGTTTTGTTAAAGTTTTGATAGTTTATATAGGAAATATTAATTTGATGTTTTTGCTGTTCTTAGAATATTTTATTTTCCCTTCTTTCCTTTCCTAACTGGGCTATTTTACCTGTTGGGGCCCCTGGGCTTATAGTATCCTGCTTTTCCAACTAGGGTTATAGCTTAGCAAGTAATAATAATAATAATAATAATAATAATAATAATAATAATAATAATAATAATAATAATAATAATAATAATAATAATACTGTTCGTTTACTGTCAAATCGTCACTGTCAAAAGACTCATGAAATAAGAAAGACTTCAGTTTCCTCTTGAAAGCCTTAATGTCTTCAATCATTCGAATGTTTCGTGGGAGCTTATTATATAGTCTCGGGGCCGCATATTTAAAGGCTCTGGAGCCTAAAGTAGACATATATCTAGGTTCCAATAGTTTGAAGCTTATTGTTATTTTTAGACTGATCCTTTTTCTTCCACAACTTGGGTTAATGTTTGCACCATCTACTAGCTAAAGGAGGCAGACAGAAAGACACAGACAAATTGACAGACAGACAGACATACGAGCCTGTAACGCATGCATTTTTTGTTCGGCAATATCAGCCACATGCATAAACAAAAGCCAACTGAAAGGAGAGAGAGAGAGAGAGAGAGAGAGAGAGAGAGAGAGAGAGAGCCTTTTCTGCGCAATATATTTTGGTAGAATATATGAGATTGCAATATT
>NC_090769.1:23852387-23854887 GCF_036898095.1 Palaemon carinicauda
CTAAAAAGTAATAGAAAGGAAAGAGATATTTGAACAATGGGTTTTTCAACAATATATGTTGAAATTTATTCATATCTGCCATGAACAAATTAGGTAATATTCGTTTTTTTTTTTTTTTTTTTTTTTCCATCACTCAAAATCTCTAAACGATCATCCCATGATTGTTGTATAAAAGTGATGAATGAAAATGAATTTGCAAGATAACCTAAAAAGTAAAGTAAAGGGATATTTATAGAAATGGAGGAATTCACTTCGTCAAGTAAATAAATGTTGGAGTGAAAATTCTGGGCAAATAAATATAAATTTTAGAAGTTGCAGGGAAACTAATTGAAGAAATGGAGAACACACCGAGGGAAAAGGGTAAGAAGGAAATGAAAATAGAATAGAGGGTAGAAATGAAAATAGACAGGAAAAGAATTAGATAACAGAGGGAATGACAACATGGAAAACTAGGTGAAAGAAAAGGAATAGGAAACAGATATGATTGTTTTACTGACGAGAAAAAGGAAATAAAGAATAAAAAGAGATTTTTTAAAAAATTAAATTAAAGGTATTTGTTTGCAAGGCCACGTTCTCCATATACTTCCAAATTAAACAAAGCTATTGTTTTCCTTTATTCATTTTTCCCAATTTAAAACAATTCGCCACATGGTCTTCCACTGTCTTGGGGTAGAGTTCTCTTGCTTGAGGGTATACTTGGGCACACTATTCTATCAAATTTTTCTTCTTGTTTTGTTAAAGTTTTTATAGTTTATGTAGGAAATATTTATTTTAATGTTGTTACTGTTCTTGAAATATTTTATTTTTTCTTGTTTCCTTTCCTCACTGGGCTATTTTTCCCTGTTAGAGCCCTTTGGCTTATAGTATCATGCTTTTCCAACTAGGGTTGTAGCTTAGATAGTAATAATAATAATAATAATAATAATAATAATAATAATAATAATAATAATAATAATAAGAATAAAAATGATAATAATAATAATAAATTAATAATAATAATAATAATAATTATAATAATAATAATAATAATAATAATAATAATAATAAAAAGCGTTCATCGTTTTCATGATATAATAGCCTTAAAATAATCACCTCACAATTCACAAATGAACGAAAAATTCAGAAGAAAATAAAAAAAAACATCTTTGCTTAAGTTAGAAATTAAATGAGAAAAGAAAGACGAACACTGAAGTCGAAATCAATACGTCAAATTTTCCGTTTCGGTGAGTCCATTCATACTATACCGAAAGTAGGAACCATTTTTTCCCCGTTAATCAAGTTTAAGCGAATTCTCCGTCGAGACAAATCGCTTAAGATGATACTGTAAGTCTTGGATTTATCGAATGCGAGACTCAATACTACGCAGTATTCTAGAAGTTTTATTCCAGCTGTTACCAAGTTGTGGAATGATCTTCCTAATCGGGTGGTTGAATCAGTAGGAACTTCAAAAGTTCAAAGTTGGAGCAAATGCTTTTTTGTTGACCAGGAGGACATGAGTCTTTTTATAGTTTATTTATGACATATTTGTTTTTGATGTTGTTAATAGTTTATATATGACATGTCTGTTTTGATGTTGTTACTTGTTTTAGAATGATTTATTGTTAATTTGTTCTCTTCATTTATTTATTTCCTTATTTCCTTTCCTCACTGGGCTATTTTTCCCTGTTGGAGCCCCTGGGCTTATAGCATCTTGCTTTTCCAACTAGGGTTGTAGCTTGGATAGTAATAATAATAATAATAATAATAATAACATAAAAAGAATTCTGGTCTATTCTTTTCATATTCTCCTCTGTCCTCATACACCTGATAAAAATGAGATTACCAAACAATTCTTGTTCACCTATTATTATTATTATCATTATTACCTGCTAAGCTACAACCCTAGCTGGAAAAGCAAGATGCTATAAGCCCAGGGGCCCCAATAGGGAAAACAGCCCAGTAAGGAAAGGAAAGAAGGGAAAATAAAATATTTTAAGAACTGTAATATTTAGATGTATATTTCCTATATAAACTATGAAAACTTTAACAAAACAAGAGGAAGAGAAATCAGATAGAATAGTGTGCCTGATTGTACCCTCAAGCAAGAGAACTCTAACCCAAGAAGTGAAAGACCATGGTACAGAGGCTATGGCACTACCCAAGACTAGAGAACAATGGTTTGATTTTGTAGTGTCCTTCTCCTAGAAGAGCTGCTTACCATACCTAAAGAGTCTCTTCTACCCTTACCAAGAGGAAAGGGGCCACTGAACAAATACAGTGCAGTAGTTAACCCCTTGAGCAAAGAAGAATGAGGACAGAGGAGAATCTGTAAAGAATAGGCCAAACTATTCGGCGTATGTGTAGGCAAAGAGAAAGAACCGTAACCAGAGAGAAGGCTCCAATGTAGTACTGTCTGGCCAGTCAAAGGACCCCATAATTCTCTGCCGGCAGTATTTCAACTATGGGGTTACTGCGCTGTAATAGTTTCAGTGGCCACTTTCCTTTTGGTAAAGGTAGAAAG
>NC_090769.1:23864887-23869887 GCF_036898095.1 Palaemon carinicauda
GTGAAATTTATCATTCTATTTCCTGAGAATTTGTTCACATGCAAGTCTTACGTGCTTGGCTCTGGAGATGATGAGGAAAGGGGAACTAGACCAACATTTTATACCTCGGCGTCCATTTGCATATAGATAAGCTGGGTCATCATCTTGGCAAGCTGCTTGCCTTACGTTAGCGGGAGGAGGAGTCGGTCGGCGCAGAATATAATCTTAGATGAACTCCGGAAGATCATAGTTGTTGCAAATGCTTTTATCATTATTATTATTATCATTATTATTATTATTATTATTATGATTATTACTTGCTAAGCTACAACCCTTAGTTGGAATTATTATTATTATTATTATTATTATTATTATTATTATTATTATTATTATTAGCCAAGCTACAACCTTAGGCAGACACATGTTGTTGTTGTTGTTGCTGTTGCTGTTGTAATTAGCATTATCATTATCATTGGCCAAGCTTCAACCCTACGCAGACACATGTTGTTATTGTTGTTGTTGTTGTTGTTGTAATTATTATTATCATTATCATTAGCCAAGCTACAACCTTAGGCAGACACATTTTGTTGTTGTTGTTGTTGCTGTTATTGTTGTTGTTGTTGTTGTAATTATCGTTATCATTATCATTAGCCAAGCTACAACCTTAGGGAGACATATGTTGTTGTTGTTGTTGTTGTTGTTGTAATCATCATTATTATTATCATTAGCCAAGCTACAACCTTAGGCAGACACATGTTGTTGTTGTTGTAATTATCATTATCATTATTATTAGCCAAGCTACAACCTTAGGCAGACACATTTTGTTGTTGTTGTTGTTGTTATTGTTGTTGTTGTTGTTGTTGTTATCATTATCATTAGCCAAGCTACAACCCTAGGCAGACAAATGATGTTGTTATTGTTGTTGTTGTTGTTGTTGCCATTATCATTATCATTATCATTAGCCAAGCTACAACCTTAGGCAGACACATAATGATTTAGAAAATGATACACAGAGACACATTGAGAATTAAGAAAGGACCACATTTTTTATTGCGTATTTTAACGATTCTAACGTAGGGAAAGATAATCGTAAGAAATTCGAGAGAAATAAATTGGCGAAGAACAAACATTAACGTAAATAAAAGGGAAACAGAAACAGACGAAGAGAGAGATTAAATAAACATTAAATTATGTTTGGATTCAAGCAGAGAAAAGTCTATTTGTTTCACAAACAAATCGCAGTTGAAGAGATGGAGTGAATTTGATAGCTACTCAGAGACCCTCAACAGGGCAGTGATTAGTAGCTGGGAAAATACGGAGGGTAATTAATGGAAATGAGAGAGAGAGAGAGAGAGAGAGAGAGAGAGAGAGAGAGAGTAAGAGAGAGAGAGAGAGAGAGAGAGAGAGAGAGAGAGAGAGAGAGTAGAGGAGTAATCTAAAGGCTTTAAAGGCCGTTCATGAATGGCAGAGGCAAGAGACAGTGATATTGCCCTATCAAGTAGGACAATGCCCTATAGACTGACCATATATACATATGATCAGCGCCCAAGCCCCTTCTACAACCAAGGTAGGACCAAGGAGGGCCAGGCAATGGCTACTGATGACTCAGCAGATAAACCTATAGGCTCCCCCAAACACCCCTATCCTTAGCTCACAAGGATGGTAAGGTTGAAGCGACGAAAGAAACTAACGATTTTGAGCGGGACTCGATACCCAATCTGGGGTTCACCAGTCATGGACGTTACCACATCGGACACCATGAGAGAGAGAGAGAGAGAGAGAGAGAGAGAGAGAGAGAATGCGATTCATGGCAGAAAAGCAATAAACCGAATGGCTGCCATAAAAGGTGAAAGATGAGCATCCGGGAAGGAGTTAGTCGAACAGGCAGACAATCTAATGGCTGCCAGACAGCTGACTGAATTTGGGGATACGGAAAATCAGACAGAAATCCTGTCTGTCATTACCTTTTGAAAAGAAAATTAATGAAGAACAAATGAGAATGTTATAGATAGAACAGCAGAACATTAAGCTTTCTCTCTTTTCATAATTTATCGACCGAAAATAATAGCAGTTTCATCTATACTCAATTTTTTTAGCGAGGCAGATTTGCACCGACTCGCGGAGATGCCCTTTCTGCTCGGAAAAGTTTCCTGATCGCTGATTGGTTGGACAAGATAATTCTAACCAATCAGCGATCAGGAACCTTTTCCGAGCTAAAAGGGCACCGCAGCGAGTCTGTGTAAATGCGTCTCATTAAAAGAAATTGACTATAGACTTGATAGTGAATATTTCTCATCAGCAAAATGCTCTTGTTGTATACCTAATAATTGATATAGATTTCATTTTTATCTATTTTCAATATACGTACATACATACATATACATATACCAAGGCACTTCCCCCAATTTTGGGGGGTAGCCGACATCAACAAATGAAACAGAAACAAAAAAAAGGGGACCTCTACTCTCTACGTTCCTCCAGCCTAACAAGGGACTCAACCGAGTTCAGCTGGTACTGCTAGGGTGCCACAGCCCATCCTCCCACATTATCCACCACAGACGAAGCTTCATAATGCTGAATCCCCTACTGCTGCTACCTCCGCGGTCATCTAAGGCATCGGAGGCAGCAGCAGGGCCTACCGGAACTGCGTCACAATTGCTCGCCATTCATTCCTATTTCTAGCAGAATTTAAATACCCAAATTTCAAGACAAAAATAGTTTACCACAGTTGGGAACCCATTATGTTTATATTACCGTTCCGCATTCAACTCGCTTATTATAATTTGCCTTTATGCAATATGCAGTTTCATCTAGACTTGAAAGTGAATATTTCTTATCAGCATAATGCTCTTGTATACCTAATAATTGATATAGATTTCACGTTTATTTATTTCCAATATAGCAGAATTTAAATACCCAAATTTCAAGACAAAAATAGTTTACCACCGTTGCGAACCCATTGTGTTTATATTACCGTTCCGCATTCAACTCGCTTATTATAATTTGCCTTTATGCATTATGCGTTGATTAATAAAAAGACATGCAAGTCTCCACCGAAATTTTAAAGGAGATGAGCTCATTATGCATTTGAAGCCCCAACACGCGCACTCGTCCCGAAATGTGCGATATATTTCGGGACCCGGAGAGTCTGAAGCACTATCGCTGATTAGTAAAAAGAATATTTCTCTTCCCAGCGGAGGAAGCCTCACATTGGTTAAAAGACTTGATCTGATTTCAGGCTATTTTCTTCTTTGAAATGTTAAAGTATGGTTGGCTTATATATTGGCTAATGGAAGCATAAGAAAAACTTCTTATTCCCCAAGAGAGATTAGTTCACCAAACTTTTAAATGGGCTCCACAAGGAACTAGAAGAGTCGGAAGACCCAGACCTACATGGCTGAGGAGGAAGCCTCACATTGGTTAAAAGACTTGATCAGATTTCTAGATATTTTCTTTGAAATATTAAAGTATGGTTGGCTTATATTTTGGCTAATGGAAGCATAAGAAAAACTTCTTGTTCCCCAAGAGAGATTAGTTCACCAAACTTTTAAATGGGCTCCACAAGGCACTAGAAGAGTTTGAAGACCCAGACCTACATGGCTGAGGACTATGAAGCGTGAAGTGGGAGATGATTAATGGAGAAGTATTGATTTATAAGTTCAAGATAGAGACGACTGGCGAAATCTAACAGAGTTATTTTGCGTCAATAGGCGTAGGAGGAGTTCATGATGTTTAATTTACTTGACATTTCCCCCCTGAAATTAAATGAATATCGCACTAGGTATTTGAAGCTTGGGATTATAAATTTCAATGTTATAGATAACTTGTTCTTCAGGGAAATTCTTAAACCTTGTTTGCATTTCGGTTTTATCAATATGACAAATTAATTATACAGCTTAGCATCACTATCAGAATTGTCTAATAAGTATTCGACATTGATAACAATTCTACTATAATTATAGAATGAGGACGTCTTCTCATGAGATTGGAACAATGAAAAGCTTCCAAGTAGCACGTCCTTCTGCACAAGTCCTGAGGCTATATTGGCTCCTACACAGGGGAACCCCACTCTCTACAGGACCTCCACTGTCGTTTCACCTTGTTCGTTCAGAGTATTTAACGTTTCATATCACGTATTGTTCGTTTACTGTTAAATCGTCACTGTCCAAAGACTCATGAAATAAGAAAGTCTTTAGTTTCCTCTTGAAAGCCTTAATGTCTTCAATCATTCGAATGTTTCGTGGGAGCTTATTATATAGTCTCGGGGCCGCATATTTTAAGGCTCTGGAACCTACAGTATAGACATATATCTAGGTTCCAACAGTTTGAAGCTTATTATTATTTTTAGACTGATCATTTTCTACCACAGCTTGAGGTTAATTTTTGTACCATTTATTGCAAAGCTAAAGGAGACAGACAGAAAGACACAGACACATAGACAGAAAGACACAGACAAATTGACAGACAGACAGACATATCGAGCCTGTAACGCATGCATTTTTTGTTCGGCAATATCAGCCACATGCATAAACAAAAGCTAACTGAAAGGAAAGAGAGAGAGAGAGAGAGAGAGAGAGAGAGAGAGAGAGAGAGAGAGAGACCTTTCCTGCGCAATACATTTTGGTAGAATATATGAGATTGCAATATTTCCAATATGTCACTGTTTGTAATGGTCGTTCTGAATTTGCTCTGCGTCGCCGTGTGTATATCTTGTTTTTGACATCGTTGCCTCCTCTTTAGATTATTGATAGGTCCATGAATCTGCTTCTTTAATATTTTCTATTGGTTGTTGGGCTTCATGCCACATCAGACTTGTGTTCTGGTAAAAGACGGGCCAAGATGTGGAACAACTGGAAGGAAACATATTCGCGTCGGACTTAAGGTGTGAAATATCGATCGGAAAATGTGTCTATGAACGTAAGACGTTTATGAAGTAGTAGTAGAACAACGAAGTCCCAGGTATGTTTAACAATGATGATAAATAGCTTACCTCTGCTATTCATGAACGACCTTCAAAAATG
>NC_090769.1:23874887-23877443 GCF_036898095.1 Palaemon carinicauda
TTTGGTTCTGGAAAATTATCTATATTTAGTTCAAAATCAACAATCTTTTCTTTTACTTTAATATGTTTTCAGGATCTTTTGTCTCCCTTATCATCATTGTTTTTCAATTCAAGTCTTTTTTCGTTTTTAATAATTTCATATTTCATAGTTTTCGAAGTCTGTTTTAAGGCATTTTTTCGTTTTTAATTATTTTCTATTTCATCGTTATCGAAGTCCTTTCTGCGCTATACTGAGTGCCCCTCTATATCTTTTCTCGACTACAGTTTCAATCTACGAGATAGATTATTATTATTATTATTATTATTATTATTATTATTATTATTATTATGATTATTATTATTATTATTATTATTATTATTAGCCAAGCTATAACCCTAGTTGGAAAAGCAAGATGCTATAAGCCCAGGGCCCTTAAGAGGGAAAATAGCCCAGTGAGGAAAGGAAATAAGGAAATGAAAAATCGATGAAAGAAGTAATGAAAAAAATAAAATAAAATATTTTTAAAAAACATTAACAACATTGAAACAGATAATCAAAACCAAATCTAACTTCTATATTTAAATTAATTTTACGAGTCGCCCTCTATGCCTACGAGTCTTTATAGTTTATTAAATTAATTTTACGAGTCGTCATCTATGCCTACGAGCCTTTATAGTTTATTAAATTAATTTTACGAGTCGTCATCTATGCCTACGAGTCTATATTGTTTATTAAATTAATTTTACGAGTCGTCATCTATGCCTACGAGTCTTTATAGTTTATTAAATTAATTTTACGAGTCGTCATCTATGCCTACGAGTCTTTATAGTTTATTAAATTAATTTTACGAGTCGTCATCTATGCCTACGAGTCTTTATAGTTTATTAAATTAATTTTACGAGTCGTCATCTATGCCTACGAGTCTTTATAGTTTATTAAATTAATTCTACGAGTCGTCATCTATGCCTACGAGTCTTTATAGTTTATTAAATTAATTCTACGAGTCGTCATCTATGCCTGCGAGTCTTTATAACCTATTCACATTTTTCCAAAAGGGAAAAACCAATTTCACGAATTTGAATTTAGATTGCAAACTGATATCGGATGATAGTTGTGTGAAGCTAACTGTTATTGGATAATCACTGTTGTGTATATATAGTACCCAACATATCATTCTCTCTCTCTCTCTCTCTCTCTCTCTCTCTCTCTCTCTCTCACACACACACACACACAAACATTCTAATATGTGGATAAATGTATGCTAGACGTCTCTCTCTCTCTCTCTCTCTCTCTCTCTCTGATATGTGGGTGATTGTATGCCTGACCCCTCTCTCTCTCTCTCTCTCTCTCTCTCTCTCTCACACTTGTTCCGAGACGTTCGCTCTTAAAGGTCGTCCGCTTATAGTAAATAAAACGAAACTTACACATTGGAAAATAAACATAAAAAAAAACGTAAATTGATTTCTACCTTTGAAGTTCGAAATTCGATCATTTCTTGATACGAACTGACCCGCCTTTGAATGTTCCAATCCAATCAGATTGAAGCAAATCTTCTTATAAGGCTAATGAGTTTGGTCTTGCCATCTTTGGTGCTGTCCTTTTTTTTTGGGGGGGGGTGGCAGTTGAGGACCGTCTTATCAATGTAAGTTTTGCTTTTAGTTTCCTTATTAGAAGTGAAGAGAACTCGCTGATTAATCACATCTTGGTAATATACTTTTTTCCTTCATTTCACGTGATTTAGTTACGTTTATTTCAACGTATTTATGAAAATTCATTATTATTATCATTATTATTATTATTATTAATATTACTATTATAATTATTATTATTATTATTGTTGTTGTTGTTGTTGGTGGTGTTGTTGTTGTTATTATTATTATTACTATCATCATCATTATTATTATTATTATTATTATTATTATTATTATTATTATTATTATTATTATTATTATTGTTGTTGTTGTTGCTCTTATTATTATTTTTAGTATTATTATTATTATTATTATTACTTTCCAAGCTACAATCCTAGTTGGAAAAGCAGGGCGCTATAAGCCCATGGGGCTCCAACAGGGAAAATAACCCAGTGAGAAGAGAAAACAACGAAAAGTAAGATATTTTAAGAACAGCAACAACATCAATTACCAAAGGTTCAGTGAAAATATATCCATTTCTAATTAACACGTGCCAAAATTATGATGAGTAATATATCTGAATGACATTTAGTCGATTATTAATTAGAACACAAATTGGATATATGTTTTTGCATGACAAAATTTTAATATGTTTTTGGGAACCCATCAGAATCATTCTTCTTCTTTGTCTACACCTTTCCCCACTTCTATGTGGGGTCGATGTTTCTGGTCAACTTTCTCCATCTACCTCTGTCCCACACTTCATCACCGGTTAATCCCTTTTGATCAAGGGTCATCCTTGATACAGTCCATCCACCTTCGCTTTGGTCTCCCTCTCCTTCTCGTTCCCTGTACCTTCATTTCCATCACTCTCCCACCAATATACTGTTCATCTCTTCTCACGACATGACCGTACCACCTCAGTCTACTTTCTTGGATCTTATCC
>NC_090769.1:23882943-23895443 GCF_036898095.1 Palaemon carinicauda
AGTGAGACATCTTCCCTCTGCTGAGTCCATCTTGTAGATTATTCCCCATTACCTGGAAGGCTGGAATATATTTCAGCTTGACAGCTTGTCTCTAAGTTGCTCTCGATCCAAAAAGTCCTTTGATACTATAAACAAGCCCAAAAACTTTTCTTCCACTACTCCAGTATAATGGAATTTCCTTCAGAGGACACGTTATACTAAAAGACGTAGCACTTACTTCTGCATTTGTCCATATGATAAAGAAACAGTACAGGTGATTCTTTATCAAGGAACACTGCATACTGAAATAAGTGAAACTTATTCCCTCTGCTGAGTCCATCTTGTAGATTATTCCCTATTACCTGGAAGGCTGGAATACATTTAAGCTTGACAGCTTGTCTCTCAGTTTTTCTCGATCCAGAAAGTCCTTTGATACTATAAACAAGCCCAAAAACTTTTCTTCCACAACTCTAGTATAATGGAATTTTCTTCAGAGGACACGTTATGCTAAAAGACGTCGCACTTGCTTCTTCTGCATTTGTCCACATGATAAAGAAACAGTACAAGTGATTCTTTATCAAGGAACACTGCATACTAAAACAAGTGAGACTTCTTCCCTCTGCTGAGTCCATCTTGTAGATTATTCCCTATTACCTGGAAGGCTGGGAATATATTTCAGTTTGACAGCTTGTCTCTCAGTTGTTCTTGATCCAGAAAATCCTTTGATACTATAAACAAGCACACAAACTTTTCTTCCATTACTCCAGTATAATGGAATTTCCTTCAGAGGACACGTTATACTAAAAGACGCCACAATTGCTTCTTCTGCATTTGTCCACATGATAAAGCAACAGTACAAGTGATTCTTTATCAAGAAACACTGCATACTAAAACAAGTGAGATTTCTTCCCTCTGCTGAGCCCATCTTGTAGATTATTCCCTATTCCCTATTACCTGGAAGGCTGGAATACATTTAAGCTTGAAAACTTGTCTCTCAGTTGCTCTCAATCCAGAAAGTCCTTAGATACTATAAACAAGTCCAAAACCCTTTCTTCCAGTACTTTAGTGTAATGGAATTTCCTTCAGAGGACATGTTATACTAAAAGACATAGCACTTGCTTCTTCTGCATTTGTCCACATGATAAAGAGATTGCAGATGTGAATCTTTATCAAGGAACACTGCATACTGAAATAAGTGAGACTTCTTCCCTTTGCTGAGCCCATCTTGTAGATTATTCCCTATTACCTGGAAGGCTGGAATATATCTAAGCTTGACAGCTTGTCTCTCAGTTGTTCTCGATCCAGAAAATCCTCAGATACAATAAACCCGCCCACAAACTTTTCTTCCACTACTCCAGTATAATGGAATTTCCTTCAAAGAACACGTTATATCAAAAGACGTCACACTTGCTTCTTCTGCATCTGTCCACATGATAAAGAAACAGTACAAGTGATTCTTTATCAAGGAACACTGCATACTAAAACAAGTGAGATTTCTTCCCTCTGCTGAGCCCATCTTGTAGATTATTCCCTATTACCTGGAAGGCTGGAATACATTTAAGCTTGACAGCTTGTCTCTCAGTTGTTCTCGATCCAGAAATTCCTCTGATACTATAAACAAGCCCAAAAACTTTTCTTCCACTACTCCAGTATAATGGAATTTCCTTCAGAGAACACGTTATATCAAAAGACGTCACACTTGCTTCTTCTGCATTTGTCCACATGATAAAGAAACAGTACAGGTGAATCTTTATCAAGGAACACTGCATACTAAAACAAGTGAGACTTCTTCCCTCTGCTGAGTCCATCTTGTAGATTATTCCCTATTACCTGGATGGCTGGGAATATATTTCAGTTTGACAGCTTGTCTCTCAGTTGTTCTCGATCCAGAAAATCCTTTGATACTATAAACAAGCCCAAAAACTTTTCTTCCACTACTCCAGTATAATGGAATTTCCTTCAGAGGACACGTTATACTAAAAGACGCCACACTTACTTCTGCATTTGTCCACATGATAAAGAGATTGCAGAGGTGAATCTTTATCAAGGAACACTGCATACTGAAATAAGTGAGACATCTTCCCTCTGCTGAGTCCATCTTGTAGATTATTCCCATTACCTGGAAGGCTGGAATATATTTCAGCTTGACAGCTTGTCTCTCAGTTGTTCTCGATCCAGAAAGTCCTTTGATACTATAAACAAGCCCAAAAACTTTTCTTCCACTACTCCAGTATAATGGAATTTCCTTCAGAGAACACGTTATATCAAAAGACGTCACACTTGCTTCTTCTGCATTTGTCCACATGATAAAGAAACAGTACAGGTGAATCTTTATCAAGGAACACTGCATACTGGAATAAGTGAGACTTCTTCCCTTTGCTGAGCCCATCTTGTAGATTATTCCCTATTACCTGGAAGGCTGGAATACATTTAAGCTTGATAGCTTGTCTCTCAGTTGTTCTCGATCCAGAAAGTCCTTTGATACTATAAACAAGCCCAAAAACTTTTCTTCCACTACTCCAGTATAATGGAATTTCCTTCAGAGAACACGTTATATCAAAAGACGTCACACTTGCTTCTTCTGCATTTGTCCACATGATAAAGAAACAGTACAGGTGAATCTTTATCAAGGAACAGTGCATACTGAAATAAGTGAGACTTCTTCCCTCTGCTGAGTCCATCTTGTAGATTATTCCCTATTACCTGGAAGGCTGGAATACATTTAAGCTTGACAGCTTGTCTCTCAGTTGCTCTCGATCCAGAAAATCCTTTGATACTATAAACAAGCCCAAAAACTTTTCTTCCACAACTCCAGTATAATGGAATTTTCTTCAGAGAACACGTTATATCAAAAGACGTCACACTTGCTTCTTCTGCATTTGTCCACATGATAAAGAAACAGTACAGGTGAATCTTTATCAAGGAACACTGCATACTAAAACAAGTGAGACTTCTTCCCTCTGCTAAGTCCATCTTGTAGATTATTCCCTATTACCTGGAAGGCTGGGAATATATTTCAGTTTGACAGCTTGTCTCTCAGTTGTTCTCGATCCAGAAAATCCTTTGATACTATAAACAAGCACACAAACTTTTCTTCCACTACTCCAGTATAATGGAATTTCCTTCAGAGAACACGTTATATCAAAAGACGTCACATTTGCTTCTTCTGCATCTGTCCACATGATAAAGAAACAGTACAAGTGATTCTTTATCAAGGAACACTGCATACTAAAACAAGTGAGATTTCTTCCCTCTGCTGAGCCCATCTTGTAGATTATTCCCTATTACCTGGAAGGCTGGAATACATTTAAGCTTGAAAACTTGTCTCTCAGTTGCTCTCAATCCAGAAAGTCCTTAGATACAATAAACAAGTCCAAAAACCTTTCTTCCACTACTCCAGTATAATGGAATTTCCTTCAGAGGACACATTATACTAAAAGACATAGCACTTACTTCTGCATTTGTCCACATGATAAAGAGATTGCAGAGGTGAATCTTTATCAAGGAACACTGCATACTGAAATAAGTGAGATTTCTTTCCTCTGCTGAGTCCATCTTGTAGATTATTCCCCATTACCTGGAAGGCTGGAATATATTTCAGCTTGACAGCTTGTCTCTCAGTTGCTCTCGATCCAGAAAGTCCTTTGATACTATAAACAAGCCCAAAAACTTTTCTTCCACTACTCCAGTATAATGAAATTTCCTTCAGAGGACACGTTATACTAAAAGACGTAGCACTTACTTCTTCTGCATTTGTCCACATGACAAAGAAACAGTACAAGTGAATCTTTATCAAGGAACACTGCATACTGATATAAGTGAGACTTCTTCCCTTTGCTGAGTCCATCTTGTAGATTATTCCCTATTACCTGGAAGGCTGGGAATATATTTCAGTTTGACAGCTTGTCTCTCAGTTGTTCTCGATTCAGAAAATACTTTGATACTATAAACAAACCCAAAAACTTTTCTTCCACCACTCCAGTATAATGGAATTTCCTTCAGAGGACACGTTATACTAAAAGACATCGCACTTGCTTCTTCTGCATTTGTCCACATGATAAAGAAACAGTACAAGTGATTCTTTATCAAGGAACACTGCATAATAAAACAAGTGAGACTTCTTCCCTCAGCTGAGTCCATCTTGTAGATTATTCCCTATTACCTGGAAGGCTGGAATACATTTAAGCTTGAAAACTTGTCTCTCAGTTGCTCTCAATCCAGAAAGTCCTTAGGTACTATAAACAAGTCCAAAAACCTTTTTTCCACTACTCCAGTATAATGGAATTTCCTTCAAAGGACACGTTATACTAAAAGACGTAGCACTTACTTCTTCTGCATTTGTCCACATGATAAAGAAACAGTACAGGTGATTCTTTATCAAGGAACACTGCATACTGAAATAAGTGAAACTTATTCCCTCTGCTGAGTCCATCTTGTAGATTATTCCCTATTATCTGGAAGGCTGGAATACATTTAAGCTTGAAAACTTGTCTCTCAGTTGCTCTCAATCCAGAAAGTCCTTAGATACTATAAACAAGTCCAAAAACCTTTCTTCCACTACTCCAGTATAACGGAATTTCCTTCAGAGGACACGTTATACTAAAAGACGCCACAATTGCTTCTTCTGCATTTGTCCACATGATAAAGAAACAGTACAGGTGATTCTTTATCAAGGAACACTGCATACTGAAATAAGTGAAACTTATTCCCTCTGCTGAGTCCATCTTGTAGATTATTCCCTATTACCTGGAAGGCTGGAATACATTTAAGCTTGACAGCTTGTCTCTCAGTTTTTCTCGATCCAGAAAGTCCTTTGATACTATAAACAAGCCCAAAAACTTTTCTTCCACTACTCCAGTATAATGGAATTTCCTTCAGAGGACACGTTATACTAAAAGACGCCACACTTGCTTCCTCTGCATTTGTCCACATGATAAAGAAACAGTACGTTATTCTTTATCAATGAACACTGCATACTAAAACAAGTGAGACTTCTTCCCTCTGCTGAGTCCATCTTGTAGATTATTCCTTATTACCTGGAAGGCTGGAAAACATTTAAGCTTGAAAGCTTGTCTCTCAGTTGCTCTCGATCCAGAAAGTCCTTAGATACTATAAACAAGTCCAAAAACTTTTCTTCCACTACTCCAGTTTCATGGAATTTCCTTCAGAGGACACGTTATACTAAAAGACATCGCCCTTGCTTCTTCTGCATTTGTCCACATGATAAAGAAACAGTACAAGTGATTCTTTATCAAGGAACACTGCATAATAAAACAAGTGAGACTTCTTCCCTCTGCTGAGTCCATCTTGTAGATTATTCCCTATTACCTGGAAGGCTGGGAATATATTTCAGTTTGACAGCTTGTCTCTCAGTTGCTCTCGATCCAGAAAGTCCTTAGATACTATAAACAATTCCAAAAACTTTTCTTCCACTACTCCAGTTTCATGGAATTTCCTTCAGAGGACACGTTATACTAAAAGACGTCGCACTTGCTTCTTCTGCATTTGTCCACATGATAAGGAAACAGTACAAGTGATTCTTTATCAAGGAACACTGCATAATAAAACAAGTGAGACTTCTTCCCTCTGCTGAGTCCATCTTGTAGATTATTCCCTATTACCTGGAAGGTTGGAATATATTACAGCTTGACAGCTTGTCTCTCAATTGCTCTCGATCCAGAATGTCCTTATATACTATAAACAAGCCTACAAACTTTTCTTCCACTACTCCAGTATAATGGAATTTCCTTCAGAGGACACGTTATACTAAAAGACGTCGCCCTTGCTTCTTCTGCATTTGTCCACATGATAAAGAAACAGTACAAGTGATTCTTTATCAAGGAACACTGCATACTAAAACAAGTGAGACTTCTTCCCTTTGCTGAGCCCATCTTGTAGATTATTCCCTATTACCTGGAAGGCTGGAATATATTTCAGCTTGACAGCTTATCTCTCAGTTGTTCTCGATCCAGAAAATCCTCAGATACTATAAACCCGCCCACAAACTTTTCTTCCACTACTCCAGTATAATGGAATTTCCTTCAGAGAACACGTTATATCAAAAGACGACACACTTGCTTCTTCTGCATCTGTCCACATGATAAGGAAACAGTACAAGTGATTCTTTATCAAGGAACACTGCATACTAAAACAGTGAGACTTCTTCCCTCTGCTGAGGCCATCTTGTAGATTATTCCCTATTACCTGGAAGGCTGGGAATATATTTCAGTTTGACAGCTTGTCTCTCAGTTGTTCTCGATCCAGAAAATCCTTTGATACTATAAACAAGCCCAAAAACTTTTCTTCCACTACTCCAGTATAATGGAATTTCCTTCAGAAGACATATTATACTAAAAGACGTCGCACTTGCTTCTTCTGCATTTGTCCACATGATAAGGAAACAGTTCAAGTGATTCTTTATCAAGGAACACTGCATACTAAAACAAGTGAGACTTCTTCCCTCTGCTGAGTCCATCTTGTAGATTATTCCCTATTACCTGGAAGGCTGGAATATATTTAAGCTTGACAGCTTGTCTCTCAGTTGCTCTCGATCCAGAAAGTCCTTATATACTATAAACCAGCCCACAAACTTTTCTTCCACAACTCCAGTATAATGGAAGTTCCTTCAGAGTACACGTTATACTAAAAGACATAGCACTTGCTTTTTCTGCATTTGTCCACATGATAAGGAAACAGTACAAGTGATTCTTTATCAAGGAACACTGCATAATAAAAAAAGTGAGACTTCTTCCCTTTGCTGAGCCCATCTTGAAGATTATTCCCTATTACCTGGAAGGCTGGAATATATTTCAGCTTGACAGCTTGTCTCTCAGTTGCTCTCGATCTAGAAAATCCTCAGATACTATAAACCCGCCCACAAACTTTTCTTCCACTACTCCAGTATAAGGGAATTTCCTTCAGAGAACACGTTATATCAAAAGACGTCACACTTGCTTCTTCTGCATCTGTCCACATGATAAGGAAACAGTACAAGTGATTCTTTATCAAGGAACACTGCATACTAAAACAGTGAGACTTCTTCCCTCTGCTGAGGCCATCTTGTAGATTATTCCCTATTACCTGGAAGGCTGGGAATATATTTCAGTTTGACAGCTTGTCTCTCAGTTGTTCTCGATCCAGAAAATCCTTTGATACTATAAACAAGCCCAAAAACTTTTCTTCCACTACTCCAGTATAATGGAATTTCCTTCAGAAGACACGTTATACTAAAAGACGTCGCACTTGCTTCTTCTGCATTTGTCCACATGATAAGGAAACAGTACAAGTGATTCTTTATCAAGGAACACTGCATACTAAAACAAGTGAGACTTCTTCCCTCTGCTGAGTCCATCTTGTAGATTATTCCCTATTACCTGGAAGGCTGGAATATATTTCAGCTTGACAGCTTGTCACTCAGTTGCTCTCGATCCAGAAAGTCCTTATATACTATAAACCAGCCCACAAACTTTTCTTCCACTACTCCAGTATAATGGAAGTTCCTTCAGAGTACACGTTATACTAAAAGACATAGCACTTGCTTTTTCTGCATTTGTCCACATGATAAGGAAACAGTAAAAGTGATTCTTTATCAAGGAACACTGCATAATAAAAAAAGTGAGACTTCTTCCCTTTGCTGAGCCCATCTTGAAGATTATTCCCTATTACCTGGAAGGCTGGAATATATTTCAGCTTGACAGCTTGTCTCTCAGTTGCTCTCGATCTAGAAAGTCCTTATATACTATAAACCAGCCCACAAACTTTTCTTCCACTACTCCAGTATAATGGAATTTACTTCAGAAGACACGTTATACTAAAAGACGTCGCACTTGCTTCTTCTGCATTTGTCCACATGATAAAGAAACAGTACAAGTGATTCTTTATCAAGGAACACTGCATACTAAAACAAGTGAGACTTCTTCCCTCTGCAGAGTCCATCTCGTAGATTATTCCCTATTACCTGGAAGGCTGGAATATATTACAGCTTGACAGCTTGTCTCTCAGTTGCTCTCCATTTAAAAAGTCCTTAAGATACTATAAAGAAGCCCACAAACTTTTCTTCCACTACTCCAGTATAATGGAATTTACTTCAGAAGACACGTTATACTAAAAGACATCGCACTTGCTTCTTCTGCAATTGTCCACATGATAAACAAACAGTACAGGTGAATCTTTATCAAGGAACACTGCATAATAAAACAAGTGAGACTTCTTCCCTCTGCTGAGTTTATCTTGTAGATTATTCTCTATTACCTGGAAGGCTGGAATACATAGTTGCTCTCGATCCAGAAAGTCCTTAGATACTAGAAACAGGCCCACAAACTTTTATTCCACTACTTCAGTATAATGGAATTTCCTTCAGAGGACACGTTATACTAAAAGACGTCGCACTTGCTTCTTCTGCATTTGTCCACATGATAAAGAAACAGTACAAGTGATTCTTTATCAAGGAACACTGCATACTAAAACAGTGAGACTTCTTCCCTCTGCTGAGGCCATCTTGTAGATTATTCCCTATTACCTGGAAGGCTGGAATACATTTAAGCTTGACAGCTTGTCTCTCAGTTGCTCTCGATCCAGAAAGTCCTTAGACACTATAAACATGCCCAAAAACTTTTCTTCCACTACTCCAGTATAATGGAATTTCCTTCAGAGGACACGTTATACTAAAAGACCTAGCACTTGCTTCTTCTGCATTTGTCCACATGATAAGGAAACAGTACAAGTGATTCTTTATCAAGGAACACTGCATACTAAAACAAGTGAGACTTCTTCCCTTTGCTGAGCCCATCTTGTAGATTATTCCCTATTACCTGGAAGGCTGGAATACATTTAAGCTTGATAGCTTGTCTCTCAGTTGTTCTCGATCCAGAAAATCCTTTGATACTATAAACAAGCCCAAAAAATTTTCTTCCACTACTCCAGTATAATGGAATTTCCTTCAGAGGACACGTTATACTAAAAGACGTCGCACTTGCTTTTTCTGCATTTGTCCACATGATAAAGAAACAGTACAGGTGAATCTTTACAGGTGGACAATTGTGGCAACGTCAAGCCAGAGGATGTTGCTGCCATTCAACTCTACTGGCGTACGAAGTTTATGAAGACGTCAAAAGGACTCTCTCTCTCTCCTCTCTCTCTCTCTCTCTCTCTCTCTCTCTCTCTCTCCGGTCATTAGAATAGAAAAGAATTTTCATAAAGTCAAAATGAACGAACAAAAAAAGAATAAAATCCTGGAAGAGAACAATAAATTGTCTTTCATCGACAATAGGAAATAATGAGAGAGAGAGAGAGAGAGAGAGAGAGAGAGAGAGAGCCGGAGCCTGGAGACATTTTGCAGAGCCCAGAGCCAAAAAGACTTCAGGCAAGAATGCTTCGAGAGAGAGAGAGAGAGAGAGAGAGAGAGAGAGAGTGTGTGTGTGTGTGTGTGTGTGTGCGTGTTTGCAATAATAGTGATATTGAAATTCCATTGCGAAATTGGACAATTGTGGCAACGTCAAGCCAGAGGATGTTGCTGCCATTCAACTCTACTGGCGTACGAAGTTTATGAAGACGTCAAAAGGACTCTCTCTCTCTCTCTCTCTCTCTCTCTCTCTCTCTCTCTCTCTCTCCGGTCATTAGAATAGAAAAGAATTTTCATAAAGTCAAAATGAACGAACAAAAAAAGAATAAAATCCTGGAAGAGAACAATAATCTTCAGCGTAACAGTTTTCTTTCCCGCAGGAACCACTTTGAAGATTTCTGTCAACTCCTTTTGCTGTCTTCGCAGAGACACGAAGGGTCTTTCGGAGCCTTGTCAGGAATGCATTCAACATTATTTCCCGTAGTCAATAAAAGATTCAAACAGGTCTCTCTCTCTCTCTCTCTCTCTCTCTCTCTCTCTCTCTCTCTCCGATCATTAGAAGAATAGTAAAGAATTTTCATAAAGTCGAAATGAACGAAGAATATAAAACATTCAAATCCTGGAAAAAATCAAGTCTTCAGCGCAGCAGTTCTCTTTTCCGCCGAAGCCTCTGAAGATTTCTGTCAACTCCTTTTGCTGTTTTCGCAGAGACACGAAGGATCTCTCTCTCTCTCTCTCTCTCTCTCTCTCTCTCTCTCTCTCTCTCTCTCTCTCTCTCTCTCTCTCTCTCTCTCTCTCTCTCCGGTCATAAGAAAAGAAAAGAATTATCAAAAATAGTCAGAATGAACGAACAAAAAAAAAAAGATTAAAATCCTGGAAAAGAACAATAATCTTCAGCATAGCAGTTTTCTTTCCCGCAGGAGCCACTTTGAAGATTTCTGGCACCTCCTTTTGCTGTCTTCGCAGAGACACGAAGGGTCTTTCGGAGCTCTCTCTCTCTCTCTCTCTCTCTCTCTCTCTCTCTCTCTCTCTCTCTGCCATCTATTTTTTAAAGAATATAAGTGATTGCGGTGCTATGATAGCTAGTACTTAGTATGTATTTCATATATAGTGAATTGTTTTTATTGTCTATGTTTATCTATGCTCGCCTAGCAGGAATTAGGCGTGATACATATATTTATAATGTTGAAAATGGCCGTGATAATTCACGGATTAATGATTTTATTTGTTATTCAATTGTGTGCGCCTGCTTTACAGCACCGTGTCTTTTGCCGGTGCTTGTGGGCTTTGGAGTTGTTTATAATGTTACATCCGGGAAAAAGCCAAGTGAAAATTATTCTTGGCAAAATCACTTGGAAAACCTGCTTTGGAACATTCAAGAATTCAACTCGCAGCTACTAAATGAGGATAGTCCCGACAACAAATTATTCCCTGGACAGGAGGACGAGGATATAAGCAACGTAGGGGATGTATTTGAATCCCCAGAAGACCATGGAGAGACACGAGAGCAAAGTGAAAATTATTCTTGGCAAAATCACTTGGAAAACCTACTTTGGAACATTCAAGAATTCAACTCGCAGCTACTAAATGAGGATAGTCCCGACAACAAATTATTCCCTGGACAGGAGGACGAGGATATAAGCAACGTAGGGGATGTATTTGAATCCCCAGAAGACCATGGAGAGACACGAGAGCAAAGTGAAAATTATTCTTGGCAAAATCACTTGGAAAACCTACTTTGGAACATTCAAGAATTCAACTCGCAGCTACTAAATGAGGATAGTCCCGACAACAAATTATTCCCTGGACAGGAGGACGAGGATATAAGCAACGTAGGGGATGTATTTGAATCCCCAGAAGACCATGGAGAGACACGAGAGCAAAGTGAAAATTATTCTTGGCAAAATCACTTGGAAAACCTACTTTGGAGCATTCAAGAATTCAACTCGCAGCTACTAAATGAGGATAGTCCCGACAACAAATTATTCCCTGGACAGGAGGACGAGGATATAAGCAACGTAGGGGATGTATTTGAATCCCCAGAAGACCATGGAGAGACACGAGAGCAAAGTGAAAATTATTCTTGGCAAAATCACTTGGAAAACCTACTTTGGAACATTCAAGAATTCAACTCGCAGCTACTAAATGAGGATAGTCCCGACAACAAATTATTCCCTGGACAGGAGGACGAGGATATAAGCAACGTAGGGGATGTATTTGAATCCCCAGAAGACCATGGAGAGACACGAGAGCAAAGTGAAAATTATTCTTGGCAAAATCACTTGGAAAACCTACTTTGGAGCATTCAAGAATTCAACTCGCAGCTACTAAATGAGGATAGTCCCGACAACAAATTATTCCCTGGACAGGAGGACGAGGATATAAGCAACGTAGGGGATGTATTTGAATCCCCAGAAGACCATGGAGAGACACGAGAGCAAAGTGAAAATTATTCTTGGCAAAATCACTTGGAAAACCTACTTTGGAACATTCAAGAATTCAACTCGCAGCTACTAAATGAGGATAGTCCCGACAACAAATTATTCCCTGGACAGGAGGACGAGGATATAAGCAACGTAGGGGATGTATTTGAATCCCCAGAAGACCATGGAGAGACACGAGAGCAAAGTGAAAATTATTCTTGGCAAAATCACTTGGAAAACCTACTTTGGAGCATTCAAGAATTCAACTCGCAGCTACTAAATGAGGATAGTCCCGACAACAAATTATTCCCTGGACAGGAGGACGAGGATATAAGCAACGTAGGGGATGTATTTGAATCCCCAGAAGACCATGGAGAGACACGAGAGCAAAGTGAAAATTATTCTTGGCAAAATCACTTGGAAAACCTACTTTGGAGCATTCAAGAATTCAACTCGCAGCTACTAAATGAGGATAGTCCCGACAACAAATTATTCCCTGGACAGGAGGACGAGGATATAAGCAACGTAGGGGATGTATTTGAATCCCCAGAAGACCATGGAGAGACACAAGAGCAAAGTGAAAATTATTCTTGGCAAAAATGCTTCAAAGACCTGCCTTTGATGATTCAAAATCAGTTCTCCAAGGAGCTACAAGAGGAGGAGATAGACGACAAGCCGGGACAATGCACCGTATATTTCAAAAAGAAATATAACAACGAAACTTGGTTGCTCAAGCCCCTACACCCGCTCTTTCGTAA
>NC_090769.1:23900443-23947943 GCF_036898095.1 Palaemon carinicauda
TGAACGCCAGACTAGATTTCGAACACCGCTCAAACTCGTCAGTTCCTTTGGTCGCTCGAATTTCACCATCCTTGTGAGCTAAGGATGGGGAGTTTAGGAGACCCTATAGATCTACCTGCTGAGTCCTCAGCAGCCATTGCCAGTCCTTCCTTGGTCCTAGCTCGGGTGGAGAGGGGGCTTTGTCACTGACCATATATGTGTATGCATATATATATATAAATATATATATATATATATATACATAGGCCTATGTATGTGTATGTATATATATATATATATATATATATATATATATATATATATATATACACATATGTATATATATATATATATATATATATATATATATATATATATATATATATATATATATATACATATGTATATGTATAAATATATATATATATGTATATATATATATATATATATATATATATATATATATATATATATATATATAGCATCTAGGGCATTGTCCAGCTCGATAGGGCAATGTCACTGTTCCTTGCCTCTGCCATTCATAAGAGGCATTTAAACCTTTAAAAATGGGAAATGGGAATCGTAATACGACGAAATGTGATTACTCTTCAGAGAAATCTCTTAATCTCTGATAAGTATAATGGAATTTCCTTCAGAGGACACGTTATACTGAAAGACGTCGCACTTGCTTCTTCTGCATTTGTCCACATGATAAAGAAACAGCACAAGTGATTCTTTATCAAGGAACACTGCATACTAAAACAAGTGAGACTTCTTCCCTCAGCTGAGTCCATCTTGTAGATTATTCCCTATTACCTGGAAGGCTGGAATACATTTAAGCTTGACAGCTTGTCTCTCAGTTGCTCTCAATCCAGAAAGTCCTTTGATACTATAAACAAGCCCAAAAACTTTTCTTCCACTACTCCAGTATAATGGAATTTCCATCAGAGGACACGTTATGCTAAAAGACGTAGCACTTACTTCTTCTGCATCTGTCCACATGATAAAGAAACAGTACAGGTGAATCTTTATCAAGGAACACTGCATACTGAAATAAGTGAGACTCCTTCCCTCTGCTGAGTCCATCTTGTACATTATTCCCTATTACCTGGAAGGCTGGAATACATTTAAGCTTGACAGCTTGTCTCTCAGTTGCTCTCGATCCAGAAAATCCTTTGATACTATAAAAAAGCCCAAAAACTTTTCTTCCACAACTCCAGTATAATGGAATTTTCTTCAGAGGACACGTTATACTAAAAGACGTAGCACTTACTTCTTCTGCATTTGTCCACATGATAAAGAAACAGTACAAGTGATTCTTTATCAAGGAACACTGCATACTAAAACAAGTGAGACTTCTTCCCTCTGCTGAGTCCATCTTGTAGATTATTCCCTATTACCTGGAAGGCTGGGAATATATTTCAGTTTGACAGCTTGTCTCTCAGTTGTTCTTGATCCAGAAAATCCTTTGATACTATAAACAAGCACACAAACTTTTCTTCCATTACTCCAGTATAATGGAATTTCCTTCAGAGGACACGTTATACTAAAAGACGCCACAATTGCTTCTTCTGCATTTGTCCACATGATAAAGAAACAGTACAAGTGATTCTTTATCAAGAAACACTGCATACTAAAACAAGTGAGATTTCTTCCCTCTGCTGAGCCCATCTTGTAGATTATTCCCTATTCCCTATTACCTGGAAGGCTGGAATACATTTAAGCTTGAAAACTTGTCTCTCAGTTGCTCTCAATCCAGAAAGTCCTTAGATACTATAAACAAGTCCAAAACCCTTTCTTCCACTACTTTAGTATAATGGAATTTCCTTCAGAGGACATGTTATACTAAAAGACATAGCACTTGCTTCTTCTGCATTTGTCCACATGATAAAGAGATTGCAGATGTGAATCTTTATCAAGGAACACTGCATACTGAAATAAGTGAGACTTCTTCCCTTTGCTGAGCCCATCTTGTAGATTATTCCCTATTACCTGGAAGGCTGGAATATATCTAAGCTTGACAGCTTGTCTCTCAGTTGTTCTCGATCCAGAAAATCCTCAGATACAATAAACCCGCCCACAAACTTTTCTTCCACTACTCCAGTATAATGGAATTTCCTTCAAAGAACACGTTATATCAAAAGACGTCACACTTGCTTCTTCTGCATCTGTCCACATGATAAAGAAACAGTACAAGTGATTCTTTATCAAGGAACACTGCATACTAAAACAAGTGAGATTTCTTCCCTCTGCTGAGCCCATCTTGTAGATTATTCCCTATTACCTGGAAGGCTGGAATACATTTAAGCTTGACAGCTTGTCTCTCAGTTGTTCTCGATCCAGAAATTCCTCTGATACTATAAACAAGCCCAAAAACTTTTCTTCCACTACTCCAGTATAATGGAATTTCCTTCAGAGAACACGTTATATCAAAAGACGTCACACTTGCTTCTTCTGCATTTGTCCACATGATAAAGAAACAGTACAGGTGAATCTTTATCAAGGAACACTGCATACTAAAACAAGTGAGACTTCTTCCCTCTGCTGAGTCCATCTTGTAGATTATTCCCTATTACCTGGAAGGCTGGGAATATATTTCAGTTTGACAGCTTGTCTCTCAGTTGTTCTCGATCCAGAAAATCCTTTGATACTATAAACAAGCCCAAAAACTTTTCTTCCACTACTCCAGTATAATGGAATTTCCTTCAGAGGACACGTTATACTAAAAGACGCCACACTTACTTCTGCATTTGTCCACATGATAAAGAGATTGCAGAGGTGAATCTTTATCAAGGAACACTGCATACTGAAATAAGTGAGACATCTTCCCTCTGCTGAGTCCATCTTGTAGATTATTCCCCATTACCTGGAAGGCTGGAATATATTTCAGCTTGACAGCTCTTCTCTAAGTTGCTCTCGATCCAGAAAGTCCTTTGATACTATAAACAAGCCCAAAAACTTTTCTTCCACTACTCCAGTATAATGGAATTTCCTTCAGAGAACACGTTATATCAAAAGACGTCACACTTGCTTCTTCTGCATTTGTCCACATGATAAAGAAACAGTACAGGTGAATCTTTATCAAGGAACACTGCATACTGGAATAAGTGAGACTTCTTCCCTTTGCTGAGCCCATCTTGTAGATTATTCCCTATTACCTGGAAGGCTGGAATACATTTAAGCTTGATAGCTTGTCTCTCAGTTGTTCTCGATCCAGAAAGTCCTTTGATACTATAAACAAGCCCAAAAACTTTTCTTCCACTACTCCAGTATAATGGAATTTCCTTCAGAGAACACGTTATATCAAAAGACGTCACACTTGCTTCTTCTGCATTTGTCCACATGATAAAGAAACAGTACAGGTGAATCTTTATCAAGGAACACTGCATACTGAAATAAGTGAGACTTCTTCCCTCTGCTGAGTCCATCTTGTAGATTATTCCCTATTACCTGGAAGGCTGGAATACATTTAAGCTTGACAGCTTGTCTCTCAGTTGCTCTCGATCCAGAAAATCCTTTGATACTATAAACAAGCCCAAAAACTTTTCTTCCACAACTCCAGTATAATGGAATTTTCTTCAGAGAACACGTTATGCTAAAAGACGTTGCACTTGCTTCTTCTGCATTTGTCCACATGATAAAGAAACAGTACAGGTGAATCTTTATCAAGGAACACTGCATACTAAAACAAGTGAGACTTCTTCCCTCTGCTAAGTCCATCTTGTAGATTATTCCCTATTACCTGGAAGGCTGGGAATATATTTCAGTTTGACAGCTTGTCTCTCAGTTGTTCTCGATCCAGAAAATCCTTTGATACTATAAACAAGCACACAAACTTTTCTTCCACTACTCCAGTATAATGGAATTTCCTTCAGAGAACACGTTATATCAAAAGACGTCACACTTGCTTCTTCTGCATCTGTCCACATGATAAAGAAACAGTACAAAAATTCTTTATCAAGGAACACTGCATACTAAAACAAGTGAGATTTCTTCCCTCTGCTGAGCCCATCTTGTAGATTATTCCCTATTACCTGGAAGGCTGGAATACATTTAAGCTTGAAAACTTGTCTCTCAGTTGCTCTCAATCCAGAAAGTCCTTAGATACTATAAACAAGTCCAAAAACCTTTCTTCCACTACTCCAGTATAATGGAATTTCCTTCAGAGGACACATTATACTAAAAGACATAGCACTTACTTCTGCATTTGTCCACATGATAAAGAGATTGCAGAGGTGAATCTTTATCAAGGAACACTGCATACTGAAATAAGTGAGATTTCTTCCCTCTGCTGAGTCCATCTTGTAGATTATTCCCCATTACCTGGAAGGCTGGAATATATTTCAGCTTGACAGCTTGTCTCTCAGTTGCTCTCGATCCAGAAAGTCCTTTGATACTATAAACAAGCCCAAAAACTTTTCTTCCACTACTCCAGTATAATGGAATTTCCTTCAGAGGACACGTTATACTAAAAGACGTAGCAATACTTCTTCTGCATTTGTCCACATGACAAAGAAACAGTACAAGTGAATCTTTATCAAGGAACACTGCATACTGAAATAAGTGAGACTTCTTCCCTTTGCTGAGTCCATCTTGTAGATTATTCCCTATTACCTGGAAGGCTGGGAATATATTTCAGTTTGACAGCTTGTCTCTCAGTTGTTCTCGATTCAGAAAATACTTTGATACTATAAACAAACCCAAAAACTTTTCTTCCACCACTCCAGTATAATGGAATTTCCTTCAGAGGACACGTTATACTAAAAGACATCGCACTTGCTTCTTCTGCATTTGTCCACGTGATAAAGAAACAGTACAAGTGATTCTTTATCAAGGAACACTGCATAATAAAACAAGTGAGACTTCTTCCCTCAGCTGAGTCCATCTTGTAGATTATTCCCTATTACCTGGAAGGCTGGAATACATTTAAGCTTGAAAACTTGTCTCTCAGTTGCTCTCAATCCAGAAAGTCCTTAGATACTATAAACAAGTCCAAAAACCTTTTTTCCACTACTCCAGTATAATGGAATTTCCTTCAGAGGACACGTTATACTAAAAGACGTAGCACTTACTTCTTCTGCATTTGTCCACATGATAAAGAAACAGTACAGGTGATTCTTTATCAAGGAACACTGCATACTGAAATAAGTGAAACTTATTCCCTCTGCTGAGTCCATCTTGTAGATTATTCCCTATTACCTGGAAGGCTGGAATACATTTAAGCTTGACAGCTTGTCTCTCAGTTTTTCTCGATCCAGAAAGTCCTTTGATACTATAAACAAGCCCAAAAACTTTTCTTCCACTACTCCAGTATAATGGAATTTCCTTCAGAGGACACGTTATACTAAAAGACGTAGCACTTACTTCTTCTGCATTTGTCCACATGACAAAGAAACAGTACAGGTGAATCATTATCAAGGAACACTGCATACTGAAATAAGTGAGACTTCTTCCCTTTGCTGAGTCCATCTTGTAGATTATTCCCTATTACCTGGAAGGCTGGGGATATATTTCAGTTTGACAGCTTGTCTCTCAGTTGTTCTCGATTCAGAAAATCCTTTGATACTATAAACAAACCCAAAAACTTTTCTTCCACCACTCCAGTATAATGGAATTTCCTTCAGAGGACACGTTATACTAAAAGACATCGCACTTGCTTCTTCTGCATTTGTCCACATGATAAAGAAACAGTACAAGTGATTTTTTATCAAGGAACACTGCATAATAAAACAAGTGAGACTTCTTCCCTCCGCTGAGTCCATCTTGTACATTATTCCCTATTATCTGGAAGGCTGGAATACATTTAAGCTTGAAAACTTGTCTCTCAGTTGCTCTCAATCCAGAAAGTCCTTAGATACTATAAACAAGTCCAAAAACCTTTCTTCCACTACTCCAGTATAACGGAATTTCCTTCAGAGGACACGTTATACTAAAAGACGCCACAATTGCTTCTTCTGCATTTGTCCACATGATAAAGAAACAGTACAGGTGATTCTTTATCAAGGAACACTGCATACTGAAATAAGTGAAACTTATTCCCTCTGCTGAGTCCATCTTGTAGATTATTCCCTATTAACTGGAAGGCTGGAATACATTTAAGCTTGACAGCTTGTCTCTCAGTTTTTCTCGATCCAGAAAGTCCTTTGATACTATAAACAAGCCCAAAAACTTTTCTTCCACTACTCCAGTATAATGGAATTTCCTTCAGAGGACACGTTATACTAAAAGACGCCACACTTGCTTCCTCTGCATTTGTCCACATGATAAAGAAACAGTACGTTATTCTTTATCAATGAACACTGCATACTAAAACAAGTGAGACTTCTTCCCTCTGCTGAGTCCATCTTGTAGATTATTCCTTATTACCTGGAAGGCTGGAAAACATTTAAGCTTGAAAGCTTGTCTCTCAGTTGCTCTCGATCCAGAAAGTCCTTAGATACTATAAACAAGTCCAAAAACTTTTCTTCCACTACTCCAGTTTCATGGAATTTCCTTCAGAGGACACGTTATACTAAAAGACATCGCCCTTGCTTCTTCTGCATTTGTCCACATGATAAAGAAACAGTACAAGTGATTCTTTATCAAGGAACACTGCATAATAAAACAAGTGAGACTTCTTCCCTCTGCTGAGTCCATCTTGTAGATTATTCCCTATTACCTGGAAGGCTGGGAATATATTTCAGTTTGACAGCTTGTCTCTCAGTTGCTCTAGATCCAGAAAGTCCTTAGATACTATAAACAATTCCAAAAACTTTTCTTCCACTACTCCAGTTTCATGGAATTTCCTTCAGAGGACACGTTATACTAAAAGACGTCGCACTTGCTTCTTCTGCATTTGTCCACATGATAAGGAAACAGTACAAGTGATTCTTTATCAAGGAACACTGCATAATAAAACAAGTGAGACTTCTTCCCTCTGCTGAGTCCATCTTGTAGATTATTCCCTATTACCTGGAAGGCTGGAATATATTACAGCTTGACAGCTTGTCTCTCAATTGCTCTCGATCCAGAATGTCCTTATATACTATAAACAAGCCTACAAACTTTTCTTCCACTACTCCAGTATAATGGAATTTCCTTCAGAGGACACGTTATACTAAAAGACGTCGCCCTTGCTTCTTCTGCATTTGTCCACATGATAAAGAAACAGTACAAGTGATTCTTTATCAAGGAACACTGCATACTAAAACAAGTGAGACTTCTTCCCTTTGCTGAGCCCATCTTGTAGATTATTCCCTATTACCTGGAAGGCTGGAATATATTTCAGCTTGACAGCTTATCTCTCAGTTGTTCTCGATCCAGAAAATCCTCAGATATTATAAACCCGCCCACAAACTTTTCTTCCACTACTCCAGTATAATGGAATTTCCTTCAGAGAACACGTTATATCAAAAGACGACACACTTGCTTCTTCTGCATCTGTCCACATGATAAGGAAACAGTACAAGTGATTCTTTATCAAGGAACACTGCATACTAAAACAGTGAGACTTCTTCCCTCTGCTGAGGCCATCTTGTAGATTATTCCCTATTACCTGGAAGGCTGGGAATATATTTCAGTTTGACAGCTTGTCTCTCAGTTGTTCTCGATCCAGAAAATCCTTTGATACTATAAACAAGCCCAAAAACTTTTCTTCCACTACTCCAGTATAATGGAATTTCCTTCAGAAGACACATTATACTAAAAGACGTCGCACTTGCTTCTTCTGCATTTGTCCACATGATAAGGAAACAGTTCAAGTGATTCTTTATCAAGGAACACTGCATACTAAAACAAGTGAGACTTCTTCCCTCTGCTGAGTCCATCTTGTAGATTATTCCCTATTACCTGGAAGGCTGGAATATATTTCAGCTTGACAGCTTGTCTCTCAATTGCTCTCGATCCAGAAAGTCCTTATATACTATAAACCAGCCCACAAACTTTTCTTCCACTACTCCAGTATAATGGAAGTTCCTTCAGAGTACACGTTATACTAAAAGACATAGCACTTGCTTTTTCTGCATTTGTCCACATGATAAGGAAACAGTACAAGTGATTCTTTATCAAGGAACACTGCATAATAAAAAAAGTGAGACTTCTTCCCTTTGCTGAGCCCATCTTGAAGATTATTCCCTATTACCTGGAAGGCTGGAATATATTTCAGCTTGACAGCTTGTCTCTCAGTTGCTCTCGATCTAGAAAATCCTCAGATACTATAAACCCGCCCACAAACTTTTCTTCCACTACTCCAGTATAATGGAATTTCCTTCAGAGAACACGTTATATCAAAAGACGTCACACTTGCTTCTTCTGCATCTGTCCACATGATAAGGAAACAGTACAAGTGATTCTTTATCAAGGAACACTGCATACTAAAACAGTGAGACTTCTTCCCTCTGCTGAGGCCATCTTGTAGATTATTCCCTATTACCTGGAAGGCTGGGAATATATTTCAGTTTGACAGCTTGTCTCTCAGTTGTTCTCGATCCAGAAAATCCTTTGATACTATAAACAAGCCCAAAAACTTTTCTTCCACTACTCCAGTATAATGGAATTTCCTTCAGAAGACACGTTATACTAAAAGACGTCGCACTTGCTTCTTCTGCATTTGTCCACATGATAAGGAAACAGTACAAGTGATTCTTTATCAAGGAACACTGCATACTAAAACAAGTGAGACTTCTTCCCTCTGCTGAGTCCATCTTGTAGATTATTCCCTATTACCTGGAAGGCTGGAATATATTTCAGCTTGACAGCTTGTCTCTCAGTTGCTCTCGATCCAGAAAGTCCTTATATACTATAAACCAGCCCACAAACTTTTCTTCCACTACTCCAGTATAATGGAAGTTCCTTCAGAGTACACGTTATACTAAAAGACATAGCACTTGCTTTTTCTGCATTTGTCCACATGATAAGGAAACAGTAAAAGTGATTCTTTATCAAGGAACACTGCATAATAAAAAGAGTGAGACTTCTTCCCTTTGCTGAGCCCATCTTGAAGATTATTCCCTATTACCTGGAAGGCTGGAATATATTTCAGCTTGACAGCTTGTCTCTCAGTTGCTCTCCATTTAAAAAGTCCTTAAGATACTATAAAGAAGCCCACAAACTTTTCTTCCACTACTCCAGTATAATGGAATTTACTTCAGAAGACACGTTATAATAAAAGACATCGCACTTGCTTCTTCTGCAATTGTCCACATGATAAACAAACAGTACAGGTGAATCTTTATCAAGGAACACTGCATAATAAAACAAGTGAGACTTCTTCCCTCTGCTGAGTTTATCTTGTAGATTATTCTCTATTACCTGGAAGGCTGGAATACATAGTTGCTCTCGATCCAGAAAGTCCTTAGATACTAGAAACAGGCCCACAAACTTTTATTCCACTACTTCAGTATAATGGAATTTCCTTCAGAGGACACGTTATACTAAAAGACGTCGCACTTGCTTCTTCTGCATTTGTCCACATGATAAAGAAACAGTACAAGTGATTCTTTATCAAGGAACACTGCATACTAAAACAGTGAGACTTCTTCCCTCTGCTGAGGCCATCTTGTAGATTATTCCCTATTACCTGGAAGGCTGGAATACATTTAAGCTTGACAGCTTGTCTCTCAGTTGCTCTCGATCCAGAAAGTCCTTAGACACTATAAACATGCCCAAAAACTTTTCTTCCACTACAGTATAATGGAATTTCCTTCAGAGGACACGTTATACTAAAAGACCTAGCACTTGCTTCTTCTGCATTTGTCCACATGATAAGGAAACAGTACA
Organism: Palaemon carinicauda; assembly: GCF_036898095.1. Lineage (NCBI taxonomy): Eukaryota > Metazoa > Arthropoda > Malacostraca > Decapoda > Palaemonidae > Palaemon > Palaemon carinicauda. Next base: position 23,910,179 of record NC_090769.1, read on the forward strand.
AGTGATTCTTTATCAAGGAACACTGCATACTAAAACAAGTGAGACTTCTTCCCTTTGCTGAGCCCATCTTGTAGATTATTCCCTATTACCTGGAAGGCTGGAATACATTTAAGCTTGATAGCTTGTCTCAGTTGTTCTCGATCCAGAAAATCCTTTGATACTATAAACAAGCCCAAAAACTTTTCTTCCACTACTCCAGTATAATGGAATTTCCTTCAGAGGACACGTTATACTAAAAGACGTCGCACTTGCTTTTTCTGCATTTGTCCACATGATAAAGAAACAGTACAGGTGAATCTTTATCAAGGAACACTGCATACTAAAACAAGTGAGACTTCTTCCCTCTGCTGAGTCCATCTTATAGGTTATTCCTTCTGACCTGGAAGGCTGAAATAAATTTCAGTTTGACACTTTGTCTCATTTGCTCTCGATCCAGAAAATCCTTTGATACTATAAACAAGCCCACAACCTTTTCTTCCACTACTCCAGTATAATGGAATTTCCTTCAGAGGACACGTTATACTAAAAGACGTAGCACTTGCTTCTTCTGCATTTGTCCACATGATAAAGAAACAGTACAGGTGAATCTTTATCAAGGAACACTGCATACTAAAACAAGTGAGACTTCTTCCCTCTGCTGAGTCCATCTTGTAGGTTATTCCTTCTGACCTGGAAGGCTGAAATAAATTTCAGTTTGACACTTTGTCTCAGTTGCTCTCGATCCAGAAAATCCTGATACTATAAACAAACCCACAACCTTTTCTTCCACTACTCCAGTAAAATGGAATCTTCTTTAGGGTACACAGCATACTAAAAGACTTCACACTTGTTTCTTCTGCATTTGCCCACATGATAAAGAAACAGTACAGGTGAATCTTTATCAAGGAACAATGCATACTAAAACAAGTGAGACTTCTTCCCTCTGCTGAGTCCATCTTGTAGGTTATTCCTTCTGACCTGGAAGGCTGAAATAAATTTCAGTTTGACACTTTATCTCAGTTGCTCTCGATCCAGAAAATCCTTTGATACTATAAACAAGCCCACCACCTTTTCTTCCACTACTCCAGTAAAATGGAATCTTCTTTAGGGTACACAGCATACTAAAAGACTTCACACTTGTTTCTTCAGCATTTGCCCACATGATAAAGAAACAGTACAGGTGAATCTTTATCAAGGAACACTGCATACTAAAACAAGTGAGACTTCTTCCCTCTGCTGAGTCCATCTTGTAGGTTATTCCTTCTGACCTGGAAGGCTGAAATAAATTTCAGTTTGACACTTTGTCTCAGTTGCTCTCGATCCAGAAAATCCGTAGATACTATAAACAAACCCACAACCTTTTCTTCCACTACTCCAGTAAAATGGAATCTTCTTTAGGGTACACAGCATACTAAAAGACTTCACACTTGTTTCTTCTGCATTTGCCCACATGATAAAGAAACAGTACAGGTGAATCTTTATCAAGGAACAATGCATACTAAAACAAGTGAGACTTCTTCCCTCTGCTGAGTCCATCTTGTAGGTTATTCCTTCTGACCTGGAAGGCTGAAATAAATTTCAGTTTGACACTTTGTCTCATCTGCTCTCGATCCAGAAAATCCTCAGATACTATAAACAAGCCCACAACCTTTTCTTCCACTACTCCAGTAAAATGGAATCTTCTCCAAGGTACACAGCATACTAAAAGACTTCACACTTGTTTCTTCTGCATTTGCCCACATGATAAAGAAACAGTACAGGTGAATCTTTATCAAGGAACACTGCATACTAAAACAGTGAGACTTCTTCCCTCTGCTGAGGCCATCTTGTAGATTATTCCCTATTACCTGGAAGGCTGGAATACATTTAAGCTTGACAGCTTGTCTCTCAGTTGCTCTCGATCCAGAAAGTCCTTAGACACTATAAACATGCCCAAAAACTTTTCTTCCACTACTCCAGTATAATGGAATTTCCTTCAGAGGACATGTTATACTAAAAGACCTAGCACTTGCTTCTTCTGCATTTGTCCACATGATAAAGAAACAGTACAGGTGAATCTTTATCAAGGAACACTGCATACTAAAACAAGTGAGACTTCTTCCCTCTGCTGAGTCCATCTCGTAGGTTATTCCTTCTGACCTGGAAGGCTGAAATAAATTTCAGTTTGACACTTCGTCTCATCTGCTCTCGATCCAGAAAATCCTCAGATACTATAAACAAGCCCACAACCTTTTCTTCCACTACTCCAGTAAAATGGAATCTTCTCCAGGGTACACAGCATACTAAAAGACTTCACACTTGTTTCTTCTGCATTTGCCCACATGATAAAGAAACAGTACAGGTGAATCTTTATCAAGGAACACTGCATACTAAAACAAGTGAGACTTCTTCCCTCTGCTGAGTCCATCTCATAGGTTATTCCTTCTGACCTGGAAGGCTGAAATAAATTTCAGTTTGACACTTTGTCTCATCTGCTCTCGATCCAGAAAATCCTCAGATACTATAAACAAGCCCACAACCTTTTCTTCCACTACTCCAGTAAAATGGAATCTTCTCCAGGGTACACAGCATACTAAAAGACTTCACACTTGTTTCTTCTGCATTTGCCCACATGATAAAGAAACAGTACAGGTGAATCTTTATCAAGGAACACTGCATACTAAAACAAGTGAGACTTCTTCCCTCTGCTGAGTACATCTTGTAGGATATTCCTTCTGACCTGGAAGGCTGAAATAAATTTCAGTTTGACACTTTGTCTCAGTTGCTCTCGATCCAGAAAATCCTTAGATACTATAAACAAGCCCATAACCTTTTCTTCCACTACTCCAGTAAAATGGAATCTTCTTTAGGGTACACAGCATACTAAAAGACTTCACACTTGTTTCTTCTGCATTTGCCCACATGATAAAGAAACAGTACAAGTGAATCTTTATCAAGGAACAATGCATACTAAAACAAGTGAGACTTCTTCCCTCTGCTGAGTCCATCTTGTAGGTTATTCCTTCTGACCTGGAAGGCTGAAATAAATTTCAGTTTGACACTTTGTCTCAGTTGCTCTCGATCCAGAAAACCCTTTCTTCCACTACTTTAGTATAATGGAATTTCCTTCAGAGGACATGTTATACTAAAAGACATAGCACTTGTTTCTTCTGCATTTGCCCACATGATAAAGAAACAGTACAGGTGAATCTTTATCAAGGAACATTGCATACTGGAACAAGTGAGACATTCCCAGCTGCTGATTCTATCTTGAAAATTATTCCTTTTGACATTGAAGGTTGGGATACACTGGGTATTGACCATATTTCTCTCTATGTCTCTTGATCTAGAAGGTACATATCTTTTTTATATTCTCCAAATCTTTCTGTTTCTTATTATTTAGGTCTTTCTGAATCTCCTCCTTCTTTCCCTTCTCACTTTCCTTCTTCTTCTTCCTGTTATTCTGGTCTTTTTGAATCTGCTCCTTCTTTCCCTTCTCACTTTCCTTCTTCTTGTTATTCTGGTCTTTCTGAATCTGCTCCTTCTCTCGCTTCTCACTTTCCTTCTTCTTCTTGTCATTCTGGTCTTTCTGAATCTGCTCCTTCTTTCTATTTTCACTTTCCTTCTTCTTCTTGTCATTCTGGTCTTTCTGAATCTGCTCCTTCTTTCCCTTCTCACTTTCCTTCTTCTTCTTCCTGTCATTCTGGTCTTTTTTAATCTGCTCCTTCTTTCCCTTCTCACTTTCCTTCTTCTTCTTCCTGTCATTCTGGTCTTTTTGAATCTGCTCCTTCTTTCCCTTCTCACTTTCCTTCTTCTTCTTCCTGTCATTCTGGTCTTTTTGAATCTGCTCCTTCTTTCCCTTCTCACTTTCCTTCTTCTTCTTCCTGTCATTCTGGTCTTTTTGAATCTGCTCCTTCTTTCCCTTCTCACTTTCCTTCTTCTTCTTCCTGTCATTCTGGTCTTTTTGAATCTGCTCCTTCTTTCCCTTCTCACTTTCCTTCTTCTTCTTCCTGTCATTCTGGTCTTTTTGAATCTGCTCCTTCTTTCCCTTCTCACTTTCCTTCTTCTTCTTCCTGTCATTCTGGTCTTTTTTAATCTGCTCCTTCTTTCCCTTCTCACTTTCCTTCTTCTTCTTCCTGTCATTCTGGTCTTTTTGAATCTGCTCCTTCTTTCCCTTCTCACTTTCCTTCTTCTTCTTCCTGTCATTCTGGTCTTTTTGAATCTGCTCCTTCTTTCCCTTCTCACTTTCCATCTTCTTCTTGTTATTCTGGTCTTTCTGAACTTGCTCCTTCTTTCCCTTCTCACTTTCCTTCCTCTTGTTATTCTGGTCTTTCTGAACTTGCTCCTTCTTTCCCTTCTCACTTTCCATCTTCTTCTTGTTATTCTGGTCTTTCTGAACTTGCTCCTTCTTTCCCTTCTCACTTTCCATCTTCTTCTTGTTATTCTGGTCTTTCTGAACTTGCTCCTTCTTTCCCTTTTCACTTTCCTTCTTCTTGTTATTCTGGTCTTTCTGAACTTGCTCCTTCTTTCCCTTCTCACTTTCCATCTTCTTCTTGTTATTCTGGTCTTTCTGAACTTGCTCCTTCTTTCCCTTCTCACTTTCCATCTTCTTCTTGTTATTCTGGTCTTTCTGAACTTGCTCCTTCTTTCCCTTCTCACTTTCCATCTTCTTCTTGTTATTCTGGTCTTTCTGAACTTGCTCCTTCTTTCCCTTTTCACTTTCCTTCTTCTTGTTATTCTGGTCTTTCTGAACTTGCTCCTTCTTTCCCTTCTCACTTTCCATCTTCTTATTGTTATTCTGGTCTTTCTGAACTTGCTCCTTCTTTCCCTTCTCACTTTCCATCTTCTTCTTGTTATTCTGGTCTTTCTGAACTTGCTCCTTCTTTCCCTTCTCACTTTCCATCTTCTTCTTGTTATTCTGGTCTTTCTGAACTTGCTCCTTCTTTCCCTTCTCACTTTCCTTCCTCTTGTTATTCTGGTCTTTCTGAACTTGCTCCTTCTTTCCCTTCTCACTTTCCATCTTCTTCTTGTTATTCTGGTCTTTCTGAACTTGCTCCTTCTTTCCCTTCTCACTTTCCATCTTCTTCTTGTTATTCTGGTCTTTCTGAACTTGCTCCTTCTTTCCCTTCTCACTTTCCATCTTCTTCTTGTTATTCTGGTCTTTCTGAACTTGCTCCTTCTTTCCCTTCTCACTTTCCATCTTCTTCTTGTTATTCTGGTCTTTCTGAACTTGCTCCTTCTTTCCCTTCTCACTTTCCATCTTCTTCTTGTTATTCTGGTCTTTCTGAACTTGCTCCTTCTTTCCCTTCTCACTTTCCTTCCTCTTGTTATTCTGGTCTTTCTGAACTTGCTCCTTTCCCTTCTCACTTTCCATCTTCTTCTTGTTATTCTGGTCTTTCTGAACTTGCTCCTTCTTTCCCTTTTCACTTTCCTTCTTCTTGTTATTCTGGTCTTTCTGAACTTGCTCCTTCTTTCCCTTCTCACTTTCCATCTTCTTCTTGTTATTCTGGTCTTTCTGAACTTGCTCCTTCTTTCCCTTTTCACTTTCCTTCTTCTTGTTATTCTGGTCTTTCTGAACTTGCTCCTTCTTTCCCTTCTCACTTTCCATCTTCTTCTTGTTATTCTGGTCTTTCTGAACTTGCTCCTTCTTTCCCTTCTCACTTTCCATCTTCTTCTTGTTATTCTGGTCTTTCTGAACTTGCTCCTTCTTTCCCTTCTCACTTTCCATCTTCTTCTTGTTATTCTGGTCTTTCTGAACTTGCTCCTTCTTTCCCTTCTCACTTTCCATCTTCTTCTTGTTATTCTGGTCTTTCTGAACTTGCTCCTTCTTTCCCTTCTCACTTTCCTTCCTCTTGTTATTCTGGTCTTTCTGAACTTGCTCCTTCTTTCCCTTCTCACTTTCCATCTTCTTCTTGTTATTCTGGTCTTTCTGAACTTGCTCCTTCTTTCCCTTCTCACTTTCCATCTTCTTCTTGTTATTCTGGTCTTTCTGAACTTGCTCCTTCTTTCCCTTCTCACTTTCCATCTTCTTCTTGTTATTCTGGTCTTTCTGAACTTGCTCCTTCTTTCCCTTCTCACTTTCCTTCCTCTTGTTATTCTGGTCTTTCTGAACTTGCTCCTTCTTTCCCTTCTCACTTTCCATCTTCTTCTTGTTATTCTGGTCTTTCTGAACTTGCTCCTTCTTTCCCTTCTCACTTTCCATCTTCTTCTTGTTATTCTGGTCTTTCTGAACTTGCTCCTTCTTTCCCTTCTCACTTTCCATCTTCTTCTTGTTATTCTGGTCTTTCTGAACTTGCTCCTTCTTTCCCTTCTCACTTTCCTTCCTCTTGTTATTCTGGTCTTTCTGAACTTGCTCCTTCTTTCCCTTCTCACTTTCCATCTTCTTCTTGTTATTCTGGTCTTTCTGAACTTGCTCCTTCTTTCCCTTTTCACTTTCCTTCTTCTTGTTATTCTGGTCTTTCTGAACTTGCTCCTTCTTTCCCTTCTCACTTTCCATCTTCTTCTTGTTATTCTGGTCTTTCTGAACTTGCTCCTTCTTTCCCTTTTCACTTTCCTTCTTCTTGTTATTCTGGTCTTTCTGAACTTGCTCCTTCTTTCCCTTCTCACTTTCCATCTTCTTCTTGTTATTCTGGTCTTTCTGAACTTGCTCCTTCTTTCCCTTCTCACTTTCCATCTTCTTCTTGTTATTCTGGTCTTTCTGAACTTGCTCCTTCTTTCCCTTCTCACTTTCCATCTTCTTCTTGTTATTCTGGTCTTTCTGAACTTGCTCCTTCTTTCCCTTCTCACTTTCCATCTTCTTCTTGTTATTCTGGTCTTTCTGAACTTGCTCCTTCTTTCCCTTCTCACTTTCCTTCCTCTTGTTATTCTGGTCTTTCTGAACTTGCTCCTTCTTTCCCTTCTCACTTTCCATCTTCTTCTTGTTATTCTGGTCTTTCTGAACTTGCTCCTTCTTTCCCTTCTCACTTTCCATCTTCTTCTTGTTATTCTGGTCTTTCTGAACTTGCTCCTTCTTTCCCTTCTCACTTTCCTTCCTCTTGTTATTCTGGTCTTTCTGAACTTGCTCCTTCTTTCCCTTCTCACTTTCCATCTTCTTCTTGTTATTCTGGTCTTTCTGAACTTGCTCCTTCTTTCCCTTCTCACTTTCCATCTTCTTCTTGTTATTCTGGTCTTTCTGAACTTGCTCCTTCTTTCCCTTTTCACTTTCCTTCTTCTTGTTATTCTGGTCTTTCTGAACTTGCTCCTTCTTTCCCTTCTCACTTTCCATCTTCTTATTGTTATTCTGGTCTTTCTGAACTTGCTCCTTCTTTCCCTTCTCACTTTCCATCTTCTTCTTGTTATTCTGGTCTTTCTGAACTTGCTCCTTCTTTCCCTTCTCACTTTCCATCTTCTTCTTGTTATTCTGGTCTTTCTGAACTTGCTCCTTCTTTCCCTTCTCACTTTCCATCTTCTTCTTGTTATTCTGGTCTTTCTGAACTTGCTCCTTCTTTCCCTTTTCACTTTCCTTCTTCTTGTTATTCTGGTCTTTCTGAACTTGCTCCTTCTTTCCCTTCTCACTTTCCATCTTCTTATTGTTATTCTGGTCTTTCTGAACTTGCTCCTTCTTTCCCTTCTCACTTTCCATCTTCTTCTTGTTATTCTGGTCTTTCTGAACTTGCTCCTTCTTTCCCTTTTCACTTTCCTTCTGATTCTTGTTATTCTGGTTTCCATTCTTTCTCTTTTTCTCCTGCAAATACTCTTCTATCAAAACATCGTATATCTCCCGTTCTCTTAAAATATCATTTTGAAGTCTTTCGATTTCCACATTCTTTCTCCACTTTTGTCTAGCCCTGTGTTTGTCAAGTCTCCTGAGAGAATGCTCTATATTTACATTTTCTTTCCGTAGTTTTTTATTTTCTCTTCTCATTTCTGCTATTTCCCTTTTTAGTCCCTCTTCATGAATGGAGGCACTTTTATCTTTCTCATTTTTGTTATTATGCTTTTTATGAACCCGCTCCCTATCCTTCTTTTTCCTGTTTTTATTTTTTTTCTGAATCTCTCTCTTTCCATTCTGCCTCACCTTCTCCTGCGAATACAATCCTAGCAAACGATCATTTATATCCTTTTCTCTTAAAAGCTCATTTTCAAGTCTATTGATTTCCTTGTCCATTTTTCTCATTTTCAATTCCACGTACCGTTCAAATCTCCTGAGAACACTCTTTAAATGCATATGTTCATCCAGCAGGTTTTGATTTTTACTTCTCAATTTCGCCAACTTTCTTTTTAGTTCTTCTTCACGAATGGAGGCACATTTATCCTTCTGATTCTTGTTATTCTGCTTTTTGTGAATCTGTTCCCTCCCGTTCTCTCTCTCCTCCTGATTCATTCTATTCGTTTTTCTATTCTCCTCCTCTCCATTCTCACTATCCTTCTTTTTCTTGTTATTCTGCCTTTCCTGAATTTGCTCCTTCTTTTCATTCTCACTATCCTTCTTCTTATTCCCTTTTTTGTGAATTTGGTCCTTTCCATTCTCACTATCCTCCTTATTCATTCTACTCGTTCTCTGATTCTCCTCCTCGTATTCCATCAGTTTTCTTTCCTTAGGCACATAAACAATGACCTCACCACAATTCCTTGAGATGGGTATGTCACGGATGAAATTCCGTATGCTATGCATTAGGTCGAGGGCCCAGGCTAGATAACACCTGGCGCAATTAAACCTTAAACGAAAGATATCTAAGGGCCTATATAAACAGGTCTCGTCTGTTACCATGGGAACATGAATTTGTTCATATGGCCTCGCGAGAGTAAATACTTTAAAGCATTCATGTCCCTCACTTACCTTACCTCGTTCGTTCGTTTGTTTTAGATTAACCATGTACCTGGTATAGCCCCCAGGTTCGTAAAAAGCCTTTCCTCCTTGACTTGAAATTTCTATACCATCATTGCATTCGTATATGTTATAGTATCCATTGACTGACTGGCCCCTTCTCGTCTTTTCCAGAGAGTTTTTCGACGTTTTCTCAATCCTCTCCCAGTTTGTTATCCTTTCCATTGTTTCTTGTCGCTCTTTGTTTGCCTTTACGTTACTATTCCATTTCTTATTCTTTTTTAATTTTCCATTCTTCTTTCTCTTCCTCTTCTCCTTATTCTTTAGCGTCTCCTTCTTTTCAGTAAACTTCTCTTCCTCTTTCTTATTCTTCTTCTTATTCTTTTCAATGTTATTGGCCTTTTTACTGCCATTTTTCTCTTCATTCTTTTTTCGTTTTTTCTCCGTTTCCTTCTCCTTTGTCCCTTCAAGATTTAAATCTTTTCCTAACATTTTTATTTTTCTAATACAGTTTAATTGTCCCTTATGCTGGACCACATTGGTGTTGTCTTTGCTTGCCCTAGCACCACCTAAAATGTTCCTCTCCAAATGACATTTCAAAAATGGATCTTCGAAATTTGCATCACTTCCTAACATTTTTATTTTTCTAATACAGTTTAATTGTCCCTTATGCTGGACCACATTGGTGTTGTCTTTGCTTGCCCTAGCACCACCTAAAATGTTTTTCTCCAAATGACATTTCAGAATCTCACCCAAGTGAGGCTGGGCGGCGGCCTTCTTCCCCCAGTGTTCATCTAAACCAAGTTTGACGTTTCTCCAGCCACCGCATTTTGCAATGCTGCTCTTTACATCAGAACAATTCAAAAACTCATTCCCATACAGGCCGTATACATGCCCTTCCAAATCTCCAACAATTTTTCCACTCTTCCCATTATCCTTGTGTAAGTTCCCTTGCAAATAACTCATAGTGCATTGTCTGTAGGTATCGTAAGTAAACGTAATAACATAAACAACGCCAAATATAGTTTTTGATACTATGAACAACACAGAACTCTTTAGTAAATATGACATTCTTAACGATATAGAGTTCATTCACCAGTCATAATAATGAATTCTTAAAAAGAGTCTTCATTGACTCCGGGTTCGACTCCAAATTGTCTTTCATCGACAATAGGAAATAATGAGAGAGAGAGAGAGAGAGAGAGAGAGAGAGAGAGAGAGAGAGAGAGAGAGAGAGAGAGAGAGTGTGTGTGTGCCGGAGCCTGGAGACATTTTGCAGAGCCCAGAGCCAAAAAGACTTCAGGCAAGAATGCTTCGAGAGAGAGAGAGAGAGAGAGAGAGAGAGAGAGAGAGAGAGGAGAGAGAGAGAGAGAGTGTGTGTGTGTGTGTGCGTGTTTGCAATAATAGTGATATTGAAATTCCATTGCGAAATTGGACAATTGTGGCAACGTCAAGCCAGAGGATGTTGCTGCCATTCAACTCTACTGGCGTACGAAGTTTATGAAGACGTCAAAAGGACCTCTCTCTCTCTCTCTCTCTCTCTCTCTCTCTCTCTCTCTCTCTCTCTCTCTCTCTCTCTCTCTCTCTCTCTCTCCGGTCATTAGAATAGAAAAGAATTTTCATAAAGTCAAAATGAACGAACAAAAAAAGAATAAAATCCTGGAAGAGAACAATAATCTTCAGCGTAACAGTTTTCTTTCCCGCAGGAACCACTTTGAAGATTTCTGTCAACTCCTTTTGCTGTCTTCGCAGAGACACGAAGGGTCTTTCGGAGCCTTGTCAGGAATGCATTCAACATTATTTCCCGTAGTCAATAAAAGATTCAAACAGGCTCTCTCTCTCTCTCTCTCTCTCTCTCTCTCTCTCTCTCTCTCTCTCTCTCTCTCTCTCTCTCTCTCTCCGATCATTAGAATAGTAAAGAATTTTCATAAAGTCGAAATGAACGAAGAATATAAAACATTCAAATCCTGGAAAAAATCAAAAGTCTTCAGCGCAGCAGTTCCCTTTTCCGCCGAAGCCTCTGAAGATTTCTGTCGACTCCTTTTGCTGTTTTCGCAGAGACACGAAGGATCTCTCTCTCTCTCTCTCTCTCTCTCTCTCTCTCTCTCTCTCTCTCTCTCTCTCTCTCTCTCTCTCTCTCTCTCTTTTCTCTCTCTCTCTCTCTCTCTCTCTCTCTCCGGTCATAAGAAAAGAAAAGAATTATCAAAAATAAAGTCAGAATGAACGAACAAAAAAAAAAAGATTAAAATCCTGGAAAAGAACAATAATCTTCAGCATAGCAGTTTTCTTTCCCGCAGGAACCACTTTGAAGATTTCTGGCACCTCCTTTTGCTGTCTTCGCAGAGACACGAAGGGTCTTTCGGAGCCTTCTCTCTCTCTCTCTCTCTCTCTCTCTCTCTCTCTCTCTCCTCTCTCTCTCTCTCTCTCTCTCTCTCTCTCTCTCTCTCTCTCTGCCATCTATTTTTTAAAGAATATAAGTGATTGCGGTGCTATGATAGCTAGTACTCAGTATGTATTTCATATATAGTGAATTGTTTTTATTGTCTATGTTTATCTTTGCTCGGCTAGCAGGAATTAGGCGTGATACATATATTTATAATGTTGAAAATGGCCGTGATAATTCACGGATTAAGGATTTTATTCGTTATTTAATTGTGTGCGCCTGCTTTACAGCACCGTGTCTTTTGCCGGTGCTTGTGAGCTTTGATGTTGTTTATAACGTTACATCCAGGAAAAAGCCAAGTGAAAATGATACTTTGAAAAATCACTTGGAAAACCTGCTTTGGAGCATTCAAGAATTCAACTCGCAGCTACTAAATGAGGATAGTCCCGACAACAAATTATTCCCTGGACAGGAGGACGAGGATTTAAGCAACGTAGGGGATGTATTTGAATCCCCAGAAGACCATGGAGAGACACAAGAGCCAACTGAAAATGATACTTTGAAAAATCGCTTGGAAAACCTGCTTTGGAGGATTCAAGAATTCAACTCGCAGCTACTAAATGAGGATAGTTTCGACAACACATTATTCCCTGGACAGGAGGACGAGGATTTAAGCAACGTAGGGGATGTATTTGAATCCCCAGAAGACCATGGAGAGACACAAGAGCCAAGAGAAAATTATTCTTGGCAAAATCACTTGGAAAACCTGCTTTGGAGCATTCAAGAATTCAACTCGCAGCTACTAAATGAGGATAGTTTCGACAACAAATTATTCCCTGGACAGGAGGACGAGGATTTAAGCAACGTAGGGGATGTATTTGAATCCCCAGAAGACCATGGAGAGACACAAGAGCCAACTGAAAATGATACTTTGAAAAATCGCTTGGAAAACCTGCTTTGGAGGATTCAAGAATTCAACTCGCAGCTACTAAATGAGGATAGTTTCGACAACACATTATTCCCTGGACAGGAGGACGAGGATTTAAGCAACGTAGGGGATGTATTTGAATCCCCAGAAGACCATGGAGAGACACAAGAGCCAACTGAAAATGATACTTTGAAAAATCGCTTGGAAAACCTGCTTTGGAGGATTCAAGAATTCAACTCGCAGCTACTAAATGAGGATAGTTTCGACAACACATTATTCCCTGGACAGGAGGACGAGGATTTAAGCAACGTAGGGGATGTATTTGAATCCCCAGAAGACCATGGAGAGACACAAGAGCCAACTGAAAATGATACTTTGAAAAATCGCTTGGAAAACCTGCTTTGGAGGATTCAAGAATTCAACTCGCAGCTACTAAATGAGGATAGTTTCGACAACACATTATTCCCTGGACAGGAGGACGAGGATTTAAGCAACGTAGGGGATGTATTTGAATCCCCAGAAGACCATGGAGAGACACAAGAGCCAACTGAAAATGATACTTTGAAAAATCGCTTGGAAAACCTGCTTTGGAGGATTCAAGAATTCAACTCGCAGCTACTAAATGAGGATAGTTTCGACAACACATTATTCCCTGGACAGGAGGACGAGGATTTAAGCAACGTAGGGGATGTATTTGAATCCCTAGAAGACCATGGAGAGACACAAGAGCCAACTGAAAATGATACTTTGAAAAATCGCTTGGAAAACCTGCTTTGGAGGATTCAAGAATTCAACTCGCAGCTACTAAATGAGGATAGTTTCGACAACACATTATTCCCTGGACAGGAGGACGAGGATTTAAGCAACGTAGGGGATGTATTTGAATCCCCAGAAGACCATGGAGAGACACAAGAGCCAACTGAAAATGATACTTTGAAAAATCGCTTGGAAAACCTGCTTTGGAGGATTCAAGAATTCAACTCGCAGCTACTAAATGAGGATAGTTTCGACAACACATTATTCCCTGGACAGGAGGACGAGGATTTAAGCAACGTAGGGGATGTATTTGAATCCCCAGAAGACCATGGAGAGACACAAGAGCCAACTGAAAATGATACTTTGAAAAATCGCTTGGAAAACCTGCTTTGGAGGATTCAAGAATTCAACTCGCAGCTACTAAATGAGGATAGTTTCGACAACACATTATTCCCTGGACAGGAGGACGAGGATTTAAGCAACGTAGGGGATGTATTTGAATCCCCAGAAGACCATGGAGAGACACAAGAGCCAACTGAAAATGATACTTTGAAAAATCGCTTGGAAAACCTGCTTTGGAGGATTCAAGAATTCAACTCGCAGCTACTAAATGAGGATAGTTTCGACAACACATTATTCCCTGGACAGGAGGACGAGGATTTAAGCAACGTAGGGGATGTATTTGAATCCCCAGAAGACCATGGAGAGACACAAGAGCCAACTGAAAATGATACTTTGAAAAATCGCTTGGAAAACCTGCTTTGGAGGATTCAAGAATTCAACTCGCAGCTACTAAATGAGGATAGTTTCGACAACACATTATTCCCTGGACAGGAGGACGAGGATTTAAGCAACGTAGGGGATGTATTTGAATCCCCAGAAGACCATGGAGAGACACAAGAGCCAACTGAAAATGATACTTTGAAAAATCGCTTGGAAAACCTGCTTTGGAGGATTCAAGAATTCAACTCGCAGCTACTAAATGAGGATAGTTTCGACAACACATTATTCCCTGGACAGGAGGACGAGGATTTAAGCAACGTAGGGGATGTATTTGAATCCCCAGAAGACCATGGAGAGACACAAGAGCCAACTGAAAATGATACTTTGAAAAATCGCTTGGAAAACCTGCTTTGGAGGATTCAAGAATTCAACTCGCAGCTACTAAATGAGGATAGTTTCGACAACACATTATTCCCTGGACAGGAGGACGAGGATTTAAGCAACGTAGGGGATGTATTTGAATCCCCAGAAGACCATGGAGAGACACAAGAGCCAACTGAAAATGATACTTTGAAAAATCGCTTGGAAAACCTGCTTTGGAGGATTCAAGAATTCAACTCGCAGCTACTAAATGAGGATAGTTTCGACAACACATTATTCCCTGGACAGGAGGACGAGGATTTAAGCAACGTAGGGGATGTATTTGAATCCCCAGAAGACCATGGAGAGACACAAGAGCCAACTGAAAATGATACTTTGAAAAATCGCTTGGAAAACCTGCTTTGGAGGATTCAAGACTTCAACTCGCAGCTACTAAATGAGGATAGTCCCGACAACAAATTATTCCCTGGACAGGAGGACGAGGATTTAAGCAACGTAGGGGATGTATTTGAATCCCCAGAAGACCATGGAGAGACACGAGTGCCAAGGGAAAATTATTCTTGGCAAAATCACTTGGAAAACCTGCTTTGGAGCATTCAAGACTTCTACTCGCAGCTACTAAATGAGGATAGTCCCGACAACAAATTATTCCCTGGACAGGAGGACGAGGATTTAAGCAACGTAGGGGATGTATTTGAATCCCCAGAAGACCATGGAGAGACACGAGAGCCAAGTGAAAATTATTCTTGGCAAAAATGCTTCAAAGACCTGCCTTTGATGATTCAAAATCAGTTCTCCAAGGAGCTACAAGAGGAGGAGATAGACGACAAGCCGGGACAATGCACCGTATATTTCAAAAAGAAATATAACAACGAAACTTGGTTGCTCAAGCCCCTACACCCGCTCTTTCGTAAGTTTAATGTAATGCATTTCTGCTTAGAATTTGAGTGGGAAGATGGCAGAAGACGCTACTTTGCTGGAATATACAAGAAGGATGAAAAAAATGTCAAGTGGGGATTACCAGTCTACAGGAAAAACTTCGACCCAGAGAGAGGATTCAGGATGGAAGAATTCTACATACCGGACTTAGACCCTAAAACTCTCTGGGAAAGGATTCGAGAGGTTTTTCACCCCGCTAATTTAAAGCCCTACGATTTCTTAAATAATAGTTGCCAGACAATGGCCAATGAATTATTGAAAACGTTTGGGTTTGACATTTCGGAGTACGTAGCCGAGGTTCCAGACCCTTTAGTTGGCATTGTCGGTAAAATATTGAGACCGTTTGTGTAAATGCTCCACACTAGCGTAGGACACGGCCCTTGCCAGCTCACTCCAAGGACGGAAGGGAAAAAGTGAGCTGAAGTGTAGGGACACAGGATCTTGCACTTCAATATTTGCGGAAGAAGAAGAAAAAAAAAAAAAAAAAAAAAAAAAAAAAAAAAAAAAAAAAAAAAAAAAAAAAAAAAAAGGGAAGGAGGGAGGGTCGTGGGAACCATGCCTGCAAAATTGATAGTAGGCAAAACCCACCTGAAGAGCCCTTTGGTCAGGGCGAAACCCTAATATATGTCTCAGTAATAGTAGTAGTAATGATCACACACACACACACACACACACACACACATATATATATATATATATATATATATATATATATATATATATATATATATATATATATATTTGGGCTCAAACCATGACGTCCTGATGGAAGGTTCCTTCAGTAGTTTCCTTGGGTATATTTAACTACAGGGATATTCCCAGAGAATTAAACTAAAGGTTATCACAGAATTCTAACTTCTGGTGCGATTACCCTAAAGGTTTCCCTCTAGGATATCGTATATCAACAGGGGACATATGTATTAACACGCCACATAGCTATCTGCACCCTGAAGGAACCTTCCATCAGGACGTCATAGCTATCTCACCCAAAAATAGATTTTTCGCTTCGCTCAAAATCCGTTATATATGCATAGATAGATAGATATATATATATATATATATATTATATTATATATATATATATATATATATATATATATATATACGCACACACACACACACACACACATATATATATATATATATATATATATATATATATACACATATACACACACATACACACATACATATATACATATATATATATCTTCAGTGAAGGCAGCAACAGCCAGTAATGAACACAAATTTCATGGTATGGATAGGGAAAGAGTTGTTCAAATTGTCCTTTTTTTATTATTCCCAACGTTTCGTGATTCTTAATCACATTGTCCAGGGCTAAAAATAAAACATATACAAAAGAATTAAGAAACAGTTAAAATTTTTTACAAATTCATTCAAAACTATAAAAACAGTTGAAATTTAAATGAAAATTAAAAGGAAAAAATGAATAAATAAATGTATATACATCAGACAAAGTAGTGGAACCAACCTCGCAGAAGCGTAGTGAGAAACTGTATGCCAACAAGAGTTAGAAAATAAACCAAAGAAAACTGTGACAAATACAACTGAATAGAAGAAGCTTGGGTATTTAACGACGGAACTAGTCGTTTGATCAATATGGACTCAAGAAGAGGTAAGTCATGGTTATTTGACACTTGACCAATGATGGTAAAATCTTTGTTTTCAATATTTTGTTTGCACATTATAGCATGAGTCCGAATATTAGAATGTTCAGGGTTGGATATTCTGCAACCAGTTCGATAGCTAACACCTCTATGGGAATCAATTCTGACCTTTAACAACCTCTTGGTAGATCCTACGTAGGTCCCAGAGTTACACTTTGGGCAATTATATTTATATACCACACCAGAGGACATATAAGGACTCAATCGATCTTTGAAGTGAAAAAGCGAGCCAATAGTGAGAGGGTTCTTAGGGATGAGTTTGACTTCCACAGCTGGGAAGTGTAGTTGGATAATTTCAGTAAACTTTTTCTTAAGGAAATCCTCATGAAGAAAAGGAAAACTAGCATAAAATTTTAGTTTAGGAACTTTAAGTGTTTTTGGAGTCTGAGCCAACTTGTCATTCAATAATCTATTAAGAAGTTTAAAAAATATTTTGGTGGGGAAACAGTTTTTCTTAAAATATTCACATAAATAAATAATTTCAATATGGAACGATTCCCAACTAGAGGTCAAAAGGAATGCTCTGTGGAGAAGAGTAAAAATAGAATTAGTTTTAAAATTATAAAAACAAGAGCTATAAAAGTTTGAACCTAACCCAGTGAACGTCTTTTTTCTAAAAATCGTGGTACTAAAACCTTCTCTATTTCTAGACACCAACACATCTAAAAAGGGGAGTTTGTTATCTTCCTCCTTTTCTACGGTGAATGATATGTTATCATGTTGTGAGTTGGCAAAGTCAAGGAACGATTCAGCGCCGAACTCATCTCTGAATAGAGCAAAGGTATCATCAACATACCTAACATAAAACAAGGGATGATAACTTAAAGGGCAATGTACCTGTGGAAGAAACTATCAATATTATTTTAAACAAATTATTTTCTGAACCTAATACCACTTTTAATGATTTTAATCGCACGTCTTTTAAAAAACTTTTGGAGCTAGCGGTGCTGGACACCTCTTTCGTTTTTAATGGTAATTTGTACAAACAACTTGATGGGATGGCTATGGGTTCCCCCTTGGGACCCACCTTTGCTAATATTTTCATGTGCTCCCTGGAGGAGACCATGCTGGAAAATTGCCCTTTAAGTTATCATCCCTTGTTTTATGTTAGGTATGTTGATGATACCTTTGCTCTATTCAGAGATGAGTTCGGCGCTGAATCGTTCCTTGACTTTGCCAACTCACAACATGATAACATATCATTCACCGTAGAAAAAGAGGAAGATAACAAACTCCCCTTTTTAGATGTGTTGGTGTCTAGAAATAGAGGTTTTAGTACCACGATTTTTAGAAAAAAGACGTTCACTGGGTTAGGTTCAAACTTTTATAGCTCTTGTTTTTATAATTTTAAAACTAATTCTATTTTTACTCTTCTCCACAGAGCATTCCTTTTGACCTCTAGTTGGGAATCGTTCCATATTGAAATTATTTATTTATGTGAATATTTTAAGAAAAACTGTTTCCCCACCAAAATATTTTTTAAACTTCTTAATAGATTATTGAATGACAAGTTGGCTCAGACTCCAAAAACACTTAAAGTTCCTAAACTAAAATTTTATGCTAGTTTTCCTTTTCTTCATGAGGATTTCCTTAAGAAAAAGTTTACTGAAATTACCCAACTACACTTCCCAGCTGTGGAAGTCAAACTCATCCCTAAGAACCCTCTCACTATTGGCTCGCTTTTTCACTTCAAAGATCGATTGAGTCCTTATATGTCCTCTGGTGTGGTATATAAATATAATTGCCCAAAGTGTAACTCTGGGACCTACGTAGGATCTACCAAGAGGTTGTTAAAGGTCAGAATTGATTCCCATAGAGGTGTTAGCTATCGAACTGGTTGCAGAATATCCAACCCTGAACATTCTAATATTCGGACTCATGCTATAATGTGCAAACAAAATATTGAAAACAAAGATTTTACCATCATTGGTCAAGTGTCAAATAACCATGACTTACCTCTTCTTGAGTCCATATTGATCAAACGACTAGTTCCGTCGTTAAATACCCAAGCTTCTTCTATTCAGTTGTATTTGTCATAGTTTTCTTTGGTTTATTTTCTAACTCTTGTTGGCATACAGTTTCTCACTACGCTTCTGCGAGGTTGGTTCCACTACTTTGTCTGATGTATATACATTTATTTATTCATTTTTTCCTTTTAATTTTCATTTAAATTTCAACTGTTTTTATAGTTTTGAATGAATTTGTAAAAAATTTTAACTGTTTCTTAATTCTTTTGTATATGTTTTATTTTTAGCCCTGGACAATGTGATTAAGAATCACGAAACGTTGGGAATAATAAAAAAGGACAATTTGAACAACTCTTTCCCTATCCATACCATGAAATTTGTGTTCATATATATATATATATATATATATATATATATATATATATATATATATATATATATATATATACACACACACACATACACACATACATATATACATTATATATATATATATATATATATGCATATATATATATATATATATATATGTATATATATATACATATATATATATATATGTACATACACACATACATACATTATATATATATATATATATATATATATATATATATATATATATATATATATATGTACATACACACATACATACATTATATATATATATATATATATATATATATATATATAATAAATTTTGCACATTTAAACATGCTTTTCATATTTCAAATGAGCCATATATATTAATACATTAAAGTCTGCTTTCTCTTAACGACCTCGGGATCAGAGCCCCAAGCGAAATCACTTAAAGACTATAGTATCTGACCGGCCGGGTTTCGAACCCTGGTCCAGGATACTTGTATGCCATTGACCATACCACTAAGCTAAGTAGCTATATATGGCTTATTTGAAATATTAAAAACCTGTTTAAATGTGCAAAATTTAATACATATATATATATATATATATATATATATATATATATATATAAGTGTGTGTATGTGTGTTTGTGTATACTGCATTCATTTATATATGACTATATATATGCATATATATATATATATATATATATATATATATATATATATATATAAATACAGTATATATATATATATATATATATATATATATATATATATATACATAGATACATACATATAAACTTATTTCATCATTGCCGTGTAATACAAGTGAGAAACTGTACATAACATTCGTTTCAAAATATTTCTGGGGCTTTACAATTAACTGTATTTATCAACAGTTTGCTTATAATGTTTTTGTCTTTTTCAGCCTAGAAAATGGGAAGGGTCCCCAAACGTCGGCACTAATAGACATGAAAGATGTTGTCCAGATGAGTTTCCAGTGAACAGCGGAGTACTCCAAGGGAATGTGTTGTCACCTATGTTGTTTATCCTCCTCATGGAGTATGTTGATGCTGCTGTCTTTATTAACAGGACACCGCAGGATTTGCAATGTTTGCTTACCAGAATGCACGAAATATCACACGATGTTTGACTTCAGGTAAATAGAAGAAAGACAGAGGAGATGAGAACGGAATATGCTATGGAAGATGAAATATCATTGGAAGGAAAAAGGATTAATGAGGTAGAATCATTTAAGTATTTAGGAACCATGATCTCTAATAGAGGTTCTTTAGAATTGAAGTTTAATGAAAGATTGAAAAAAGCAAACCAGACAATGGGTAGGTTAAGTAAAATTTTGGATTCAAATCGCCTGAAATTTCATATAAATATCAGACCAGATATCAGTTTAGTGAGATTGGTGTTACTATATGAAAAAAATCTCCTATACATTTAGCAGATTTGAAAACAAAGTCCTCAAAATGATATTGGGAGTTAAATGGCAGGACAGGATTAGAAATGAAACTATAAGAGAGATTACTCGAGTGTCATATGTGGATGAGATCATGATCAGGGGTAGATGGAGATGGTCTGAGCATGTTCTTCGCAGTCCCCAAGGAAAATTAGTTCACCAAACGTTTAGCTGGGCTCCACAAGGCATGAAAATAAAATAGACTTAGTTTGGAATGAAGAAAAACGGATAGAATATGCAAATGAAATAGCATACCAGGAAGATATCACAAGAATAGAGGAGTATAATATCGCAGGCACACTTAGAGAACACTATGACCTTGTAATGGTAACAAAAGGGAAAATAAAACCAATGGAAAATCCAAAAATCATAATAGAAAAAGTTAAGAATTGCCTGGGAAAACTAACAAAGATGATTGAAAAGAAAAGAAGACCAATGGCAAATGGTGGAAGAGGAAATAGAAAACCAACTAAGAATGAATGAGGGTACATTCGGGTACACTATTCTATCCTATTTCTCTTCGCCTGGTTTTGTTAAAGTTTTTATAGTTTATATAGGAAATAATTATTTTAATGTTGTTACTATTCTTAAAACAATTAATTTTTTCCTTGTTTCCTTTCCTCACAGGGTTGTTTTCCCTGTTGGAGCCCCTGGGCTTATAGCATCCTGCTTTTCCAACTAGGGTTGCAGCTTAGCAATTAATAATAATAATAATAATAATAATAATAATAATAATAATAATGAGTGCCAAGCAGGAGGGGACATGCCAAAGTACTGTGTAGGAGAAGGCTATGGAAACAAGAAACTCCTTATAGTAACTGCTATAGACTTTAGTAAAGCCTTTGACTCAGTAAAAAGTGAGGTATGAATAGAAGCTCTAAAAGAATACAGAACTAACACCAAAATTATAAGTGCAATTGCAAATAATTACCTAGGAGATACTACAGGCATTGAGTTGGAAAGTATACAAATAGAAATGAAGGCTACGAATGGAATAAGACGGGGTTGCACAGGATCAACTTCCCTTTTTATTATTATTATTATTATTATTATTATTATTATTATTATTACTTGATAAGCTACAACCCTAGTTGGAAAAGCAGGATGATATAAGATCTGGGGCCCTAAAAGGGAAAATAGCTCAGTGAGGAAAGGAAACAATGAAAAATAAAATATTTCAAGAACATTAACATCATTGAAATAAATATTTCCTATGTAAACAATAAAAACTTTAACAAAACAAGAGAAAGAGATATTAGATGAAAAGTGTGCCCGAGTGTAACCTCAAGCAAGAGGGTATATGTACTGTATATTGTCATGAAGAAAACAGAAGAAGAAGGAAACGGTTTTAGAAATCATTTAATAGAGATAGAATCATTATCTTTTAGCAGATTATCCCCTAGTGATTGCAAAGGATATAGATAATGCGAAGCGCAACATCCAACTATTAGTAGAAACTGGTAAAAATATGTGGGCAAGAAATAAAGAAAAAAGTAATATTATAATTTACAACATAAAAAAAGCCAGATCATATAGAGGGAATCAAAGTAGTAGAAAGTTTAACATACATACATACATACATACAAACATACATATATATATATATTATATATATATATTATAGATATACAGTATATATATATATATATATTATACATACATACATACTTACATATATATATATATATATATATATATATATATATATATATATCTATATATATATATATATATATATATATATATATATTATACATACATACATACTTACATATATATATATATATATATATATATATATATATATCTATATATATATTATACATACATACTTACATATATATATATATATATATATATATATACATATATATATTATATATATATTATATATATACAGTATATATATATATATATATATATATATATATATATATATATTTATGTGTATGTGTGTGATTAGTCTCTATGGCATTGTCCTGCCATTCATGAGCGGCCTTTAAACCTTTAAAAGTGTAAGATGTGAATTCGCAATACGACGAAATGTGACTTATCTTGAAAAAAAATCTCTTAACCTTCGACAATCGTTTTTGTATTATAGGCTAAAATTCTATCACAATAAGTGAACCGGATTTGTAGTTTTTGCACATTTATTCTATATCTACATTAAATCTTTTATTCAGTTCAAAGCAGAAATATATCCGTTTGATTTGTGCATCTATGTTTAGTTATTCCAAAAGAATTATTATTAAAGAGTATATATGTCGTTATCTTAGGTGTATATATAGCCTGATCTAAGACTGCAAATGGATCCCTGGAGATTGTAAAAGAAATGGGGGAAGGAAGGGAAGACGATAGATTAACGAACTAAGGAAGTTTACCGGTGTGACCTGGCACAGAAAGATCATAAACAGACGTAGGTGGAAGGACATGTCTGAGGCCTATGAGGAGACGATAGTTTAACGAACTAAGGAAGTGCGCGGGTGTGACCTGGCACAGAAAGACCATAAACAGACGTAAGTGGAAGGACATGTCTGAGGCCTTTGTTCTGCAGTGGACTAGCAATGGCTGATGAAGATTGGCACCTACCGTCACTGATATCTAATACGAGATAGTCAGCTTCATTTTCTTCAATCTGTGTACAATCTTCTCTTCAAGTTTCCCACTTATTATTAATCCCCGCTAGAGGCGCTGTTTATTTTGCTTTTTCTACATTTACGACCCTGTCCTCACCTCTGCTCTTGGGGAGCTCTTTCTTTATACGGCGAGGTGGCATCCTTGTCTTCTACTTTACAGCAGAATTGTTCCTGTTAATCCTATTTTATAGGACCTATTTCGACCAAAGTTCTAATAAGCCGAAGGGGAGAGAGAGAGAGAGAGAGAGAGAGAGAGAGAGAGAGAGAGAGAGAGAGAGAGAGAGAGAGAGAGAGGAGAGAGAGAGTTCATACCAGGTAACCAAGTGACACCTGCTCTCAGTGTACCTTTCAAGATATGGCTCCTTCAGTTCAGCTGCTGACACAATTTCAAATTCTCTCCTTAGTTCCATATTCATTGATACAAAAAATCTATGTTTTTGTAGGCACTAGAAGAGTTGGAAGACCCAGGCCTACATGGCTGAGGACTATGAAGCACGAAGTAGATGATGATTGGAGAAGTATTGAATTAAAAGCTCAAGATAGAGACGACTGGCAAAATCTAACCGAGGCCCTTTGCATCATTAGGCGTAGGAGGAGATGATGATGATGAATTGAATCTTAAAGAAGATATTTTTGGCAGCTTCTGTATTTAATTAGGTGGTTGCAGTGTTGATAATACTTTGTGATTTATATTAAACGTCAATTTCTTTTTAAATTGAATTAAATCTTAGGATTCACTATCAACTATTTCCAATTCACATGGGCATGTATTGACACAAATCAATAAAACTAGCACAAAATGCATATAATATTCTATAGTTCTCCCTACTGAAACTTGTGATGATATATTTGACTATCACGAGACTCCTAAAAAACTTACGAACATTTCAAAGTAAATGGGCCCTAAAGTTGGAGTAAATGCTTTTTTGTTGACCAGGTGGACATGAGTCATTTTATAGTTTATATATGACATATTTGTTTTTGACGTTATTAATAGTTTATATATGACATATCTGTTTTGACGTTGTTACTTTTTTAGAATGATTTATTGTTAATTTGTTCTCTTCATTTATTTATTTCCTTATTTCCTTTCCTCACTGGGCTATTTTTCCCTATTGGAGCCCCTGGGCTTATAACATCTGGCTTTTCCAACTAGGGTTGTAGCTTGGATAGTAATAATAATAATAATAATAATAATAATAAATAACAACAAAAAGTATTCCATTTAATAAACATCTGATGTAATGATTGTCTGTACCCTCACTATCCTTGTGAGCTAAGGAATGGGGGGGGGGGGTGTTTACAGGAACCTATATGTCTACCTTCTGGGTGGAGAGGGAGTTTAGGTTGATCAGTCTCTAGGGCATTGTCCTGCTAGCTAAGGCAATGTCACTGTCCCCTCGCCTCTGTCATTCATGAGTGGCATTTAATACCTTTAAATATCTAAGACTTCCTATGGCATAACTATTGTCTAAAACTTCCCTGAGGCAAAATTATCAAGCCATCTTGAGATCACTGTAGTCCATTTCTTTTAGCGATGCATATTTGCACCGACTCGCAGCGGTGCCCTTTTAGCTCGGAAAAGTTTCCGGATCGCTGATTGGTTGGACAAGATAATTCTAACCAATCAGCGATCCGGAAACTTTTCCGAGCTAAAAGGGCACCCTTTTAGCTCGGAAAAGTTTCCGGATCGCTGATTGGTTGGACTAGATAATTCTAACCAATCAGCGATCCGGAAACTTTTCCGAGCTAAAAGGGTGCCCTTTTAGCTCGGAAAAGTTTCCGGATCGCTGATTGGTTGGACAAGATAATTCTAACCAATCAGCGATCCGGAAACTTTTCCGAGCTAAAAGGGCACCGCCGCGAGTCGGTGCAAATATGCATCGCTAAAAGAAATGGACTATACTCCCTAGGGTCTAGAGAAGAAGAAGAAAAGAGGAACATCACCCATCAGTTCTCATGACAGACATTCGAAGCTGCGTTCGCAGAGACGTGAGAAAAAGTTTGACGGAAAACGAGCTGATCTTAGACTGAAGACAAATCTGTCACGTAGATCTGAGGGATACACTTTGACCTAAGATGACAGGAGGTATCAGAAAAAAAAAAAAAAAAGTAGGAATGACGGATTTACAACCTTGCACCCTGTAAAATGAATAAGATACACTTTGTGGGAGAAATTTTCGTAGTCTAAAATCTAGAAAATGTAAATTTAAAAAGGCAAATGGGGGATATTGTAACGAGAAATTCTTAAAAGTTGTCATTTATTTCTTTTAGTGGACAATTATCAGACATGGGTATTAGGTCTTAATATATATATATATATATATATATATATATATATATATATATATATATATATATATATATATATACACTGCATAAGTGTTTGTCTAGGCGTACGTATATTTATATATTATTTTTTCCCATGAACATGTTATGAGAAAAACTAATTATAGGTAGATAGATGTGTGTGAGCATACATAAATATGAACATTAAAGTAACATGTATTTACTCTCTCTCTCTCTCTCTCTCTCTCTCTCTCTCTCTCTCTCTCTCTCTCTCTCTCTTACACACGTACACCAACAAATAGCATCTCAAATAAACAACTAATATATGGCCCAAACATTTATGTTATCAATATCTTCATGAGTGGTCAGCTCAAGAAGAGCTATCTAATGATATAATTATAGCAATTAAATATTCATGGAGTTCTCTAGCTTGAGGGTACACTCGAGCACACTATTCTATCTCATTTCTCTTCCTCTTGATTTGTTAAAGTTTTCATAGTTTATATAAATATTTATGCTATTGTTACTCTTCTTAAAATATTCTATTTTCCTTTTTTCCTTTTCTCACTGGGCTATTTTCCCCTGTTGGAGCCTCTGGGCTTATAGCATTCTGCTTTTCCAACTAGGGTTGTAGCTTAGCTAGTAATAATAATAATAATGATAATAATAATA
Source organism: Palaemon carinicauda (assembly GCF_036898095.1). Lineage (NCBI taxonomy): Eukaryota > Metazoa > Arthropoda > Malacostraca > Decapoda > Palaemonidae > Palaemon > Palaemon carinicauda. The sequence continues at coordinate 23,936,141 of NC_090769.1, forward strand.
ATAATAATATAAATCTGACAACAAATGCGTCTAAAGTTTTCATAGTTTATATGCTATTGTTACTCTTCTTAAAATATCCTATTTTCCTTTTTTTCCTTTCCTCACTGGGCAATTTTCCCTGTTGGAGCCTCTGGGCTTATAGCATTCTGCTTTTCCAACTAGGGTTGTAGCTTAGCTAGTAATAATAATAATAATAATAATAATAATAATAATAATAATAATGATAATGATAATAATAATAATGATGACAATAATAATAATGATAATAATAATAATAATAATATTGCGTCTGGAGAAAAGCACAAACGTCCCCAAGCCAATACCGTTACTACCACCTGAGACTTCTCACAATATCATGAGATTTAAACACACGTGTAAACAAAAACCGAACACGTGTATCTCCATCCACCCGGTGAAAACCTTTGCTTTCTCTCGCTTTCTCTTGTCTCCTGTCTCCTGCTTTCCTTTATGGTCTTCGGTCATCTTCCCCCCGTCTGGAAGGACAATGTCCACGTGTTGCCTTGTTTAAAGGGACTCGACTTAAAGGGCCACTGGATCCGAAAATGGCCTTTAATAAGCTCCATACACTATGGGGAAGTATCAGGTTGGGTTGACCCAGGTCAAGTTTAAAGGGGAGATCAAGGGATCAAGGAGGTTTGATGGATTTGCGGAGTAGATTGACTTTATACACCCGAGTAAACTCAGGCAGTCGATGTCTCATTCGTCTTAGTGCTAATTAGTAATCCCTTTATTAGCGTCGTTTTCACGAAAAAACATATAAAGGTTAATCTTTTAACAGCATTCTTTTATTCGATTCCATACGAGATAGGATCTTTTCCTCTACAGATTCAACACAGCATCTTAATTTTCCCAGCCATTCCGTCACTTGGGTAAACAAGGAGGCTATTAAATGACCTTTGCTAGTCCAAGGAGAAATCCTCAAAACATTGTTTTTCACGCCTCTGGCTGAGGATGCCGCCGTCCTTGATTCCATCATTTAATCCTGTCCAGGGTCAGTCCTGAGCCCGTCTTAAAAATTCGCTCGTTAGCCTCACACGAATCATCATCATCTCCTCCTACGCCTATTGACGCAAAGGGCCTCAGCTAGATTTCCTCAGTTAGATTTCCTCAGTTAGATTTCACCAGTTGTCTCTATCTTGAACATTTAAATCGACATTTCTCCATTCATCATCTATTCACGCTTCATAGTCCTCAGCCATGTAGGCCTGGGTCTTTCAACTCTTCTAGTACCTTGTGGAGAAAAGTTAAAATTTTAATGAACTAAACTCTCTTAGGGAGTGCAAAGAGCATGCCCAAACCATCTCCATCTATCCCTTATCATGATCTCATCCACAGTTAGACTTCTCTTGCTTGACGATACACTCGGGCACTATTCTATCTTATTTCTCTTCTTCTTGTTTTGTTAAAGTTATTACGGTTTATACATGAAATATTTATTCTAATGTTACTGCTCTTAAAATATTCTATTTTTCCTTGTTGCCCTTCCTCACTAGTCCATTTTCCCTATTGGTGCCCATGGGTTTATAGCATCCTGCCTTTCCAACTAAGGTTGTAGCTTAGCAAATAATAATAATAATAATAATAATAATAATAATAATAATGATTATGATAATAATAATAATAATAATAATAATAATAATAATAATAATATGGCACTCAAGTCATCTCAATTTCTCTACCCACCAGAAAGAGCAATCTCTACCAGTAACTCAAACACAGGGGACAGTTTAAATGGCCTCGAAAGGAAATAAACTCGGTAGGAGGCCCCCAATGAAAAGAGACACCTCCAATACTCCTGGCGCTAAAATCAACAAGGGCTCAAAGGATGCGCTTCCATCGGGGCCTGCAACGCGACCTGTTGGTGACCTGAGATGACCCATAACGGATTCAGTTACTGTCATGTGTCGTCTCATGACCAGCCGTATGTCCAGCGCAGGATACTGAGGGAGTGGAAGGCGAGATTTTGGGCAAATAATGGATGTAACAGATTCTTTTTAATTTTGGCAGCAAAATTTCTGTATAGTATAAATTTTGCTCTATTAGATAAAAAGAGATTTATGTGGCAGGACTTTGCCAAATCAAGCAAGGAGATTGTCATTTAAAGGATTTTTGCCAAATCAAACAAGGAAATTGTGAAATAAAATGAATTTGTCAAATCAATCAAGGAAATTGTCATAATAAAAGGATTTTGCCAAATCAAGCATGGAAATTGTCATATAAAAGGATTTTACCAAATCAAACAAGGAGATTGTCATAATATGGATTTTGCCAAATCAAGTAAGGACATTGTCATTTAAAAGGATTTTGCCAAATCAAGTAAGTAAATTGTCATTTAAAAGGATTTTGCCAAATCAAGTAAGGAAATTGTCATATAAAAGGATTTTGCCAAATCAAGTAAGGAAATTGTTATTTAAAAGGATTTTGCCAAATCAAGTAAGGAAATTGTCATATAAAAGGATTTTGCCAAATCAAGTAAGGAAATTGTCATATAAAAGGATTTTGCCAAATCAAGTAAAGAAATTATCATTTAAAAGGATTTTGCCAAATCAAGTAAGGAGATTGTCATTAAAAGGGATTTAGCCAAATCAAGCAAGGAAATTGTCATATGAAAGGATTTTGCTAAATCAAGCAAGGAAATTGTCATTTAAAAGTATTTTGCCAAATCAAGTAAGGAAATTGTCATATAAAAGGATTTTACCAAACCAAACAAGGAGATTGTCATAAAATGGATTTTGCCAAATCAAGTAAGGACATTGTCATTTAAAAGGATTTTGCCAAATCAAGTAAGTAAATTGTCATTTAAAAGTATTTTGCCAAATCAAGTAAGGAAATTGTCATATAAAAGGATTTTGCCAAATCAAGTAAGGAAATTGTTATTTAAAAGGATTTTGCCAAATCAAGTAAGGAAATTGTCATATAAAAGGATTTTGCCAAATCAAGTAAGGAAATTGTCATATAAAAGGATTTTGCCAAATCAAGTAAGGAAATTGTCATATAAAAGGATTTTGCCAAATCAAGTAAGGAAATTGTCATATAAAAGGATTTTGCCAAATCAAGTAAGGAGATTGTCATTAAAAGGGATTTAGCCAAATCAAGCAAGGAAATTGTCATTTAAAAGTATTTTGCCAAATCAAGTAAGGAAATTGTCATCTAAAAGGATTTTACCAAACCAAACAAGGAGATTGTCATAAAATGGATTTTGCCAAATCAAGTAAGGACATTGTCATTCAAAAGGATTTTGCCAAATCAAGTAAGTAAATTGTCATTTAAAAGTATTTTGCCAAATCAAGTAAGGAAATTGTCATATAAAAGGATTTTGCCAAATCAAGTAAGGAAATTGTTATTTAAAAGGATTTTGCCAAATCAAGTAAGGAAATTGTCATATAAAAGGATTTTGCCAAATCAAGTAAGGAAATTGTCATATAAAAGGATTTTGCCAAATCAAGTAAGGAAATTGTCATTTAAAAGGATTTTGCCAAATCAAGTAAGGAAATTGTCATATAAAAGGATTTTGCCAAATCAAGTAAGGAGGTTGTCATTAAAAGGGATTTAGCCAAATCAAGCAAGGAAATTGTCATTTAAAAGTATTTTGCCAAATCAAGTAAGAAAATTGTCATCTAAAAGGATTTTGCCAAATCAAGTAAGGAAATTGTCATTTAAAAGGATTTTGCCAAATCAAGCAAGGAAATTGTCATATGAAAGGATTTTGCCAAATCAAGCTAAGACATTGTCATTTAAAAGGATTTTGCCAAATCAAGCAAGGAAATTGAAAAAAGGATTTTGCCAAATCAAGTAAGGAAATTGTCATTTAAAAGGATTTTGCCAAATCAAGTAAGGAAATTGTCATATAAAAGGATTTTGCCAAATCAAGTAAGGAAAATGTCATATAAAAGGATTTTGCCAAATCAAGTAAGGAAATTGTCATATAAAAGGATTTTGCCAAATCAAGTAAGGAGATTGTCATTAAAAGGGATTTAGCCAAATCAAGCAAGGAAATTGTCATATGAAAGGATTTTGCCAAATCAAGTAAGGAAATTGTCATTTAAAAGTATTTTGCCAAATCAAGTAAGGAAATTGTCATATAAAAGGATTTTGCCAAATCAAGTAAGGAAATTGTCACTTAAAAGGATTTTGCCAAATCAAGTAAGGAAATTGTCATATAAAAGGATTTTGCCAAATCAAGTAAGGAAATTGTCATATAAAAGGATTTTGCCAAATCAAGTAAGGAGATTGTCATTAAAAGGGATTTAGCCAAATCAAGCAAGGAAATTGTCATTTAAAAGTATTTTGCCAAATCAAGTAAGGAAATTGTCATATAAAAGGATTTTGCCAAATCAAGTAAGGAAATTGTCATTTAAAAGGATTTTGCCAAATCAAGCATGGAAATTGTCATATGAAAGGATTTTGCCAAATCAAGCTAAGACATTGTCATTTAAAAGGATTTTGCCAAATCAAGCAAGGAAATTGTCATGAAAAAAAGGATTTTGACAAATCAAGCAAGGAAATTGTCATAATAAAAGGATTTTGACAAATCAAGCAAGGAAATTGTCATAATAAAAGGATTTTGACAAATCAAGCAAGGAAATTTTCATAATAAAAGGATTTTGACAAATCAAGCAAGGAAATTGTCATAATAAAAGGATTTTGACAAATCAAGCAAGGAAATTGTCATAATAAAAGGATTTTGACAAATCAAGGAAGAAAATTGTCATATAAAAGGATTTTGCCAAATTGATAAATGAAAATTTAGATGAATAAAATTACGTTGAACAGGATTTTGATAAATTAGGTAATAAATACTTCGAATTAACAAGATTTTGAGAAATTAGTGAAATATCAAAATAACTCGATTTTACTAAATTAGACAATAAAAAATCGAAGCAACAGCAATTTGCTAAATTAATAAAAACTTATCTTTGACTGGATTCTGTCAACAGAGACTTCGACCGTTCCCAAGACCTACAGAGACCAAATTAGGCAAAAATTATTGAAACAAATCGATTATATACCATTTTTTTTTCTATCGAATGAAACGAGAAAGAATGTATTGTAATCGTATATACGAACGAGATTTGAAATATTTCCTTCAATTCCTTTTAAAATTTCAATTGAGATCTATATCAAAATATTTTCTATCATGGCTTCTAGAAGATTGGTTTCTATCTTCTCTCTAATTCTATCCAACTCCGTAACGATCTGTCTTTCATCATCATTTCCAAAAATCCAGACAGACAAACGCACTTTTCCCTCCAATCCTTCCAATCATAATCCCCCCCCCCCCTCCCCTACCTATCCTATCCCACTATACAGTAGCTGTATCTGTAGACAGACAAACTACAGAACACGAGAAAATGGCACATTCTCTATGGATTTACCAAACCCCCCTCCCCCACCTATTCTATCCTCCTATACTGTAGCTGTATCTGTAGACAGACAAACTACAGAGCACGAGAAAATGGCACATTCTCTATGGTAAATATCATAATCCCCCCCTCCCCCACCTATCCTATCCTCCTATACTGTAGCTGTATCTGTAGACAGACAAACTACAGAATGCGAGAAAATGGCACATTCTCTAAGGATTTACCGAACAGGCAATGCATTCTTCCTCATGCGCGCCACTTCGAGGTTGTTTTGCCTACTCCCACCACCGGACGAAAAGCTAAGCTAGGCTAAGAACATAGGCAGCTTACGATATTACGGGCTCAATGTGAACGTGAGGGCCACTGGAGGTAATATGCCCGTCAGCACCTGAACTGCAGCATGTGGAATGTCTTCCTTCGTTTCTAATTAGGTTAATATTAGGTTAGTGTTAATCCCAGGATTTGAGAAACTCCGGCGTAACGGTTATGGCTGGAGGTGTTCGCGAGCTGTCTGTGACGTCATGTGGACTATAACATAAAGTAGTGGTTCTCAGCCTTTAAGCGCAATGCAATTTCTTCATTATTTTTCACAAGCTAAGATCCAATCTTCTCTAAAGTCATAAGAATAAATAATGGATTATTAATCACTCGAACCTATATAAGATTAACGAGAAGGAACCACTTTAAAATAACGAGTATTTCTACCATAAGCCTATCTCAACATTTATTTCTCACCTTCGCAGATGTAGAAACAATTCGTCTCTTCAGTTATTATTATTATTATTATTATTATTATTATTATTATTATTATTAGCTAAGCTACAACCTTAATTAGAAAAGCAGGATCCTATAAGGCCAAGGGCTCCGACATGGAAAAATAACCCAGTCAGGAAATGCAATAAATAAACAATATGAAAGATCCAATTTAATGTTGATACTGTTCTTAAAATATTCTATTTTGATTTTATTAATTCGCTTGTATTCATTTCTTTGTTTCCTTACCATATTGGGCTATTTTCCCTGTTGGAGCCCTTGGGCTTATAGCATCTTGCTTTTCCAACTAGGGTTGTAGCTTAGCTTCTAATAATAATAATAATAATAATAATAATAATAATAATTATTATTATAACAATAATAATAATGATAATAATAATAATAATAATTTCTAACTTGAAACTATAGATACAACTTTCTCTTACACGACAATAAGCAAGTTTGTTTCTTCCTGATTTAATCTATTCTATGATTCACTCGTCTTATCTCAACAAATTCCGTACCTGTATGAGTCACCCCCATGCGTAATTATGCAATCAATTAGCATTCACTATTCCACCTTTCCTCTGCCTTTCATTTACACTATAGTCCATTTCTTTTAGCGAGTCATATTTGCACCCACTCGCAGCGGTGCCCTTTTAGCTCGGAAAAGTTTCCTGATCGCTGATTGGTTGGGCAAGATATTTCTAACCAATCAGCGACCAGGAAACTTTTCCGAGCTAAAAGGGCACCGTTGCGAGTCGGTGCAAATATGACTCGCTAAAAGAAATGGACTATAGTATACTCTTTATTATTATTATTATTATCATTATTATTATAACAATCTAAGTTACAACCCTATTTGGAAAAGCAGGATGCTATAAGCCCAAGGGCTCCAACAGGGAAAAATAGCCCAGTGTGGACAGGAAAGAAGGAAATGAATAAGCTACAATAGAAGTAATGAACAATCAAGAGAAAATAATTTTAAGAACATTAACATTAAATTAGATATTTCATAAACATTGAATACTTTAATAAAACAAGAGGAGGAGAAACCAGATAGAATAGCGTGCCCGAGTGTAGCCTCAAGCAAGAGAACTCTAACCCATGATAATGGAAGACCGTGGTATAGAGGCTAGACTGGAGAATAATGGTTTGATTTTGGAGTGTCCTCTTAGAAGAGCTGCTTACCATACATAAAGAGTCTATTTTACCCTTACCAAGAGGAAAGTAGTAAATTAACATATATTTCCATCTTGCTTTTGTTGCAAAGACTCAAATTATTCCACCTGGCTGAAATAGTCCCTCATCTAGTACCAACATTCGAGCTTGTGTTAACTACCAATATTACTAATTCCTTTCACACCATTATCTTATCTAATCAACTTTACGCCCACTTTTAATACTTTCCCCCCACCTTCCTGTGATACTCCACCCATACTAATATCAAATAATATAACAGATAACGAGCAGACTTGTTAAAGATTATTATACATCGTTTATGCTGAGTCACCACAGAGCCACTAAATCATTTTTTTTTCATTCATTTTTTTTATCTTTGTGAAATACACATTTACAGTCTTACAATTTTTAATATACTGTATATACATCATAGTATATTTACATTTATCTATTTAAGTAACTATTTATTCTGAATGAGCCACGTATTCTCAGTTGTTTATTGTTGTTTCCTGTTAATTAGAATGTATTAATTTAAATACGTTTATTATTTCATTCGCCGTAGGTAGGTCTATACTCATTTCTTGTTCTTTACTGTAAACTGGAATGTGATTTTTATTCTCTTTTATAAAACGCTGAAATAAAATGCGATTAAAATTACATTAAGATTTTGTCTATTCATCTCTCTCTCTCTCTCTCTCTCTCTCTCTCTCTCTCTCTCTCTCTGTGTGTGTGTGTGTGCTTTGCCAGTTAGGCCTATACTCATTTCTTGTTCTCTACTGGAAACTGGAATGTGATTTTTGTTCTTTTTTATATTACGCTGAAATAAAATGCGATTAAAATTACGTAAAGATTTTGTCTATTCATCTCTCTCTCTCTCTCTCTCTCTCTCTCTCTCTCTCTCTCTCTCTCTCTCTCTCTCTCTCTCTCTTCTGCTTTGCTCTTTGGGCCGGTAGTAGTGTAACGCTTCGCTGGAGAAGGAATAGTTTATAAGAATAACATGATAAACGAATAATAAAGTGTCCATCTACTTTTCTTCAGATATTTCACCTTTTCATTACTCCTCTTGTAGTTTATTTCCTGATTCCCTATCATCACAGGGCTATTTTCTCTGTTGGAGCCCTTGGGCTTATAGCATCCTGCTTTTCCAGCTAGGTCTGTGGCTTAACTAATAATAATAATAATAATAATAATAATAATAATAATAATAATAATAATAATAATAATAATAATAAAACTAAGGGCAAAGCAATTTGTTTTAAAATGAGCCCATCTAGGCGTATATCACTACGTAGCGATTAGTAAAAATACATTTCGTAATACATAAAAATAACACCAAGACTTATTTTTCCTTACATGCTTCCTTTAAAAGTCCTTCCCTCGTCGTGCCACGCTAATGCCAACCTTGACTCACGGTCTATATGTTTTCCTAGACCTAGACCGTGCCTCGGTTAACGACCATATACAAATTCACCGTAAGATCGTTAATTCTCTCAGAAGGTAGAATAGCGTCATTAGCACCGGCGGTCCCAAACGTCTGTTTACATAATGAGGGAAATGTCTTTTTGCGCGATGGCTTTCGAGTCGGCCTCTTGCGCCCGCATTGTCAAGCAATTGGCCATAAACCATGACAAAATTAGGGTCCGGTAACCACATCAGCTTCTCGTCCGCGGCACGGACGGACATCAGGTGGGAAGGGGGGGGGGGGGGGGGGGCTACCTGGCTTCTGGGGCTGAGACCAGAGAGACACACGAGGGACAAGCAACACCTGTTTTACTCTGTCATTTTCAGGCTTAAATGTTTGATTAGTTTTGCTTATGTTGATGTCACAATAAAATATCTTATTTGATTGAAGTATGGAAGCTTGAGACTATATATAACTATATATTAATCTATATCAATCTATCTACTTATTAGGTCTATCTATCCACTTATCTATCTATCTGGCTTCTGGGGCTGAGATCGGAGAGACACGAGGGATAAGCAATATTCGTAATTCTGTACACCTGTTTTACTCTTAGTCATTTTCAGGCTTAAAGATTAGATTAGTTTTGCTTATGCTGTCACATTGAAATATCTTATTTGATATAAGTATGGACGATTACGACTATATATAACTATATGTCAATCTATATCTAGCTATTTATTAGGTCTATCTATCCACTTATCTATCTAAGTCACTGGAACCCCAGTTTCCTTGGTCCGAGTTCGAATCCTTGGCCCACCACAAGCTATAATCATAAAGTTAATTCCCCTTTGGGACTCTTATCCCGAGGCAGTGCGAATTCGACATTAAGAAGTATTTAGTTTATATATATATATATATATAGAGAGAGAGAGAGAGAGAGAGAGAGAGAGAGAGAGAGAGAGAGAGAGAGAAGAAGAAGAAACATGAATACAAGAGTACAAGGAGACAGTTATTAATATACTGAAAAAAACGAAGACTGTACTGTACGACATTCATATGTACGTGAGTGTGGATACTTGCACATATGCACGTGTTCAAACGCTTGTACGTGTTATAGTTCCTCCTACATTTAATAATGCCAATGAATGAGTAAGAATAAGATTTCCTTTTTGTACGAAACTCGCACTAGGCCTTTGAGAGTCTGAACGAGGTTCCTCTTTAAAGAGCACAAGAGGAACCTCGTATTAGGAGGAGCCTCTTATTAAGAGGAACTCCAATTCCCATATTCAATAATGCTAATGAACGAGTATAAATAAATTTTCTTTTTTGTACGAATCTCACACTAGGCCTATGAGATTCGGAACGCAGTTCCTCATAAAGAGCGCATGAGGAACCTCATATTAAGATGAGCCTCTTATTAAGAGGAACTCCAACTCCCATATTCAATAATGCTAATGAACGAGTATAAATAAATTTTCTTTTTTGTACGAAACTCGTACTAGGCCTATGAAATTCAGAACGAGGTTCCTCTTAAAGAGCACAAGAGGAACCTCGTAATAAGAGGAGCCTCTTATTAAGAAGAAATTCTAATTCCCATATTCAATAATGCTAATAAACTAGTATGAAAAAATCCTTTTTGTACGAATCTAGTACTAGGCCTATGAGATTCGGAACGCAGTTCCTCTTTAAAGAGCAAAAGAGGAACCTTGTATTAGGAGGAGCCTCTTAATAAGAGGAACTCCAATTCCCATATTCAATAATGCTAATAAACGAGTATAAATAAATTTTCTTTTTTGTACGAAACTAGTACTAGGCCTATGAGATTCAGAACGCGGTTCCTCTTTAAAGAGCACAAGAGGAACTTCGTATTAAGAGGAGCCTCTTATTAAGAAGAACCTCGTATTAAGATGAGCCTCGTATTAAGCAAACCCTCGTATAAGAGGAACCTCGTATAAAAGGAACTTCGTATTAAGAGGAGCCTCGTATTAAGAGGAGACTCGTAAAAGAGGAACCTCGTATAAGAGAAACCTCGTATTAAGAGGAACCTCGTATTAAGAGGAACCTCTTATCGAGAGGAACCTCTTATCGAGAGGAACCTCGTATAAGAGAAACCTCGTATTAAGAGGAACCTCGTATAAGAGGAACTTCTTATTGAGAGAAGCCTCGTAAAAGAGGAACCTCGTATAAGAAAAACCTCGTATAAGAGAAATCGAATATTAAGAGGAGCCTCGTATTAACAAGAACCTCGTATAAGAGGAGCCTCTTATTAAGAGGAACCTCATATTAAGAAGAACCTCACATTAAAGAGGAATCTCGTATAAGAGGAACATCGTTCTAAACCCCAAGGTTACCAACGGCAGTTACATGCCACATATGGTAAACAGACAAGAAATGTGTTGTTTACCGGAGAAATGGTTGGTTTCGATCGAAAAGGACGGATAGGATCCCACGATGAAGATCATTAACATTCGGTGCCGATCAACGGGGAACCCTCAGAGATATTTTCTCTATTATTATTATTATTATTATTATTATTATTATTAGCTAAGCTACAATCCTAGTTGGAAGTGCAAGATGCTATAAGGCCAAGGGTTCCAACAGGGAAAAATAGCCAAGTGAGGAAAGGTAATACTTAAACTATTAAGTAATGAAAAATCAAAATAAAATATTTTAAGAACAGTAAGAAGATTAAAATATCTTTTATATAAAGACATTAAGGATACTTTTGATAGCCTATTCATCATAAAAACATGTGCTGCAAGTTTGAACTTATGAAGTTAAATCGATTGAAATGCATAAATCTGATGATATATTTTAAATATTCAATATAAAAGTATTAATGCTGAGGGACTAACGTGTGGTATGCACTATGAATCCCACTTTAAGCAGTTTACACGGTCGAACGTTTCGTCGAACTCGGTTGTCGAACATGTTTGTCAAACGGCTCGAAGAGGTGGAGTCAGCCAAAAATGCATGTTTGTGGACAATGAAGCCCCGCCCACATATGTCAAGCGAGAACACTTTCTTCGAACCATTCGACGAAAATGTTCGACGACCAAATACCTCATTCACACGTTCG
>NC_090769.1:23957943-23960443 GCF_036898095.1 Palaemon carinicauda
GATCCCTCTTAGAATCACTAAGTAATTACAGGTGATACATCTTCGAATCCCTCTTAGAATCACTAAGTAATTACAGGTGATAAATCTTAGAATCCCTCTTAGAATCACTAAGTAATTACAGGAGATACCTCTTAGAATCACTAAGTAATTACAGGTGATACATTTTAGGAAGCCTCTTAGAATCACTAAGTAATTACAGGTGATACATCTTAGGATCCCTCTTAGAATCACTAATTAATTACAGGTGATACATCTTAGGATCCCTCTTAGAATCACTAAGTAATTAGAGGTGCTACATTTTAGGGTCCCTCTTAGAATCACTAAGTAATTACAGGTGATACATCTTAGAATCATTAAGTAATTACTGGTGATACCTCTTAGACTACCTCTTAGAATCATTAAGTAACTACAGGTGATACCTCTTAGATTCACTTATTAATTACAGGTGATACTTCTTAGAATCATTAGGTAATTGCAGGTGATATCTCTTAGATTCACTAATTACAGTTGATACCTATTAGAATCATTAAGTAATTGCAAATGATACCTCTTAAAATAATTAAGTAATTACAGTTGATACCTCTTAGAATCATTAAGTAATTACAGGAGATACATCTTAGAATCACTAATTACAGGTAATACCTCTTAGAATCACTAATTACAGTCGATACCTTATAGAATCCCTCTTGGAATCATTAAGTAATTACAAGTGATACCTCTTAGACTTAGAGTCACTTGATAATTACAGGTGATACCTTTAAGAATCACTAAGTAATTACAGGTGATACCTTCTAGATCTAGAATCACAAAGTAATTACAGGTGATACCTTTTATAATCACTAGGTAATTACAGGTGATACCTTCTAGAATCATGAAGTAATTACAGGTGATACCTTTTATAATTAATAGGTAATTACAGGTGATACCTTTTAAAATCACTAAGTAATTACAGGTAATACTTTTATAATCACTAGGTAATTACAGGTGATACCTTTTATAATCACTAGGTAATTACAGGTGATACCTTTTAAAATCACTAAGTAATTACGGGTGATACCATTTAAAATCACTAAGTAATTACAGGTGATACTTTTATAATCACTAGGTAATTACAGGTGATACCTTTTAAAATCACTAAGTAATTACGGGTGATACCATTTAAAATCACTAAGTAATTACAGGTGATACTTTTATAATCACTAGGTAATTACAGGTGATACCTTCTAGAATCATAAAGTAATTACAGGTGATACCTTTCATAATCACTAGGTAATTACAGGTGATACCTTTTAAAATCACTAGATAATTACAGGTGATACCTGTTAGAATCACTAAGTAATTACAGGTGATACCTCTTAGATTCACTAAGTAATTTGGAATCGAAATATTCTATATCGTGAGATTTTGAAAGAAAATTGACTGTACTGCGCAAAATTGAAAATAGGAGTGAATTGCAGAAATAGGAGTAAATGTGCAGGTTAAAGCAAATATAAAAAAAATATGTACAATTTACTTGCAGTAATATTTACAACCAGACTGAAGGCAAAGTGAGTTTTTTAGTACCAGTTAAGTGTGCATTTGGAAGTTGACGCTGTTACTGTTTTTAGAATGATATATTGTTAATTTATTGTTAATAGTTTATATAGGACATATCTGTTTTGAGGCTGTTACTGTTTTTAGAATAATATATTGTTAATTTATTGTTAATAGTTTATATAGGACATATCTGTTTTGAGGCTGTTACTGTTTTTAGAATGATATATTGTTAATTTATTGTTAATAGTTTATATAGGACATATCTGTTTTGACGCTGTTACTGTTTTTAAAATGATATATTGTTAATTTATTTTAATAGTTTATATAGGACATATCTCTTTTGACGCTGTTACTGTTTTTAGAATGATATATTGTTAATTTATTCTCATCATTTATTTATTTTCTTATTTCCTTTCCTCACTGGGCTATTTTTCCCTGTTGGAGCCCTTGGGCTTATAGTATCTTGCTTTTCCAACTAGGCTTGTAGCTTGGCTAATAATAATAATAATAATAATAATAATAATAATAATAATAATAATAAACTCGGCCTGTCATTAGTAATTCTTATAATTTTAACAAGAATTTCGTTGCTCAGTTTAAGTTTTGAAGTAGAGACATGAGAATTTTCATTTGGCATTTGAGTAAAAATATTCAAATTTCTTAAAATCGTGGAAGCTAAGGTCAGATCATCAGCATGGGTTGTGGTGGCAGATGTGGTAACGTCCCTGACTGGTGATCGCCAGTCTGGGGTTCAAGTCCCACTCAAACTTGTTAGTTGCTTTGGTCGCTGCAAACTCACCATCTTTGTGAGCTAAGGATGAGGCGGTTTGGGGGAGCCTATAGGTCTATCTGCTCTCTCTAGTCCAAACTTTGATGGAGAGGAGGCTAGATCTACCTACTAAGTCATCTGCAGCCATTGTCTGGTCCTCCCTAGTCCTTGCTTTGGTGGAGAGGAGGCTAGGTC
>NC_090769.1:23965443-23970443 GCF_036898095.1 Palaemon carinicauda
AATCACATAGTTTATTGTTTTTCTTGATAAACATTATCTATATTTATCTTATTAAATACCAGTTTATAGTTTTTCTTGATAAACATTATCTATATTTATGAATTTTTTGTGTTTCTTGATAAACATTATCTATATTTATGAATTTTTTGTGTTTCTTGATAAACATTATCTATATTTATCTTATTAAATCCAAGAGTTTATAGCTTTTCTAGATAAACATTCTCTAAATTTATCTCATTAAATCCCGGATTTTATAGTTTTTTCTTGATAAACACTTTATTCATAAACAAGTGGGCGAGAGAATCAAATTCTATATTAATTTAATTAAATCTCCGACAAACATTCCATTTATAAACAAGCGGCCGAGAGAATCAAATTCTATATTAAATTAAATAAATCTCCGACAAACACCCCATTTATAATCAAGCGGGCGAGAGAGTTGATAGAAGAAATGGCAAAAGAATCTTACTTGTAAAATTAACAAGCAAGAGATTTTAGATTGTTCAAAATAGCATAAAATTTAAACAATGGTCCCAATATGATTGTGATATGGAAGGATTGTCATTGTTGTGTCCAAAGCTCCCATTGGATCATCAACATGCACTGGAGTTCCATCTTTAACCCTTTGACGGCCATTGGTGACTTAAAATTAATTAGAATTTGAAAGAGGGAAGCACCTTTTAAAATTAACGAAACTGTGACGGTGGTAGGAGAACGGTTGTGAACTCAAAGGCAGTGTGAAGGCAACTGAGTTAATTTATTATGGAACACTCTCCTTTCTATACTAAATCTCAAAGCAACAAGAATTTTCATGTTAAGAAATCGACACTGTTAAAGAGGAGAAAAGCAGACATGATTTTTCAGGTTCTTTTTAGTGCGAGGGGAGAGCGAAGATACAAGCATAATATATACAAAATGAATTATGTACGATCGTGTGACACACGGTTGGTATAAAACCATAGCACGTCGGTATTTATTAGAAAGGGCTTGACGAGCGCTTTTCAATAAACATCAACAAGCTAGGATTTGCGTGGTCCTGAAAGATTTTGCTACACCAGAAGTTTTGTTGACTTCACCACTGGCACTGAGAGGGTTAACTTGACTAGACCTTTAACCCTGGTTTACATCCATGATAACTATCAGCGCAATTTTGGTAATTGTATCATCAGGGCGTGGATAAAGGCGTTGATTTAATACTATTTGCAAAGGCAAACCCAAAGCTTCCTTCTGCTATAAGAACACTCTATGGGACAATTTATCCACATCATTTTTCTTACTAAAGTTCCTACAGCAACTTCCATGAATCCAGGGACGGTTTAAAGTTTAAATGGCTGAAGGAAACAAGTGTAATATTCATCCTCCTCGTCCAAACCCATACAGTTCGTGAAAAGTATATTTCCTTCATGAAAGCACAATTTATCCATACTTTTTTCACTAAAGTTGCTACTTCCGTTCCCATAAATCCAGAGGCCATTTAAAGTTTAAATGGCTGAAGGAAACTCATGTCATATTCGGCTTCCTCGTCCAAACCCATACAGTTCGGGAAAAATATGTTTCCTTCAAGAAAACCCCAATTTATCGATATTATTTTTTCTCACAAAAGTTCCTACTGCCATTCCCATAAATTCTGAGTCCATTTAAAGTTTAAATGGCTTAAGGAAACAAGTGTCGTATTCAGCCTCCTCGTCCAAACCCATACAGTTAATGAAGACTAAAGTTCCTTCATGAAAATCAAAATTAATCCATAACATTTTTCTCACAAAAGATCCTACTTCCGTTCCCATAAATCCAGAGGCCATTTAAAGTTTAAATGGCTGCAGGAAACAAGTGTCATATTCAGCCTCCTCGTCCAAACCCATACAGTTAATGCAGAATAAAGTTCTTTCATGAAATCCACAATTTATCCATATTATTTTTTCTCACAAAAGTTCCTACTGCCATTCCCATAAATCCAGAGCCCATTTAAACTTTAAATGGCTGCAGGAAACAAGTGTAATATCCACTCTCCTCGTCCAAACCCATACAGTCAGTACAGAGAAAAGTTATTTCATGAAATCCACAATTTATCCATTTTTTCACAAAAGTATTTAATCCCGTTCCCATAAATCTAGAGACCCTTTAAAGTTTAAATGGCTGCAGGAAACAAGTGTAATATTCAGCCTCCACGTCCAAACCCATACAGTCAGTACAGAGTAAAATTCTTTCATGAAATCCACAACTTATCCAATTTTCTTCACAAAAGTCCTACTCCTGTTCCTATAAATCTAGAGGCCATTTAAAGTTTAAATAGCTGCAGGAAACAAGTGTAATATTCAGCCTCCTCGTCCAAACCCATACAGTCAGTACAGAGTAAAATTCTTTCATGAAATCCATAACTCATCCAATTTTCTTCACAAATGTTCTTGCTCCCGTTCCCATAAATCCAAAGGCCATTTAAAGTTTAAATAGCTGCAGGAAACAAGTGTAATCTTCGGCGTCCTCGTCCAAACCCATACAGTTAACGCAGAGTAAAGTTCTTTCATGAAATCCACAATTTATCCATTTTTTCACAAAAGTATTTAATCCCGTTCCCATAAATCTAGAGGCCATTTAAGTTTAAATGGCATCCTCGCCCAAACTCATACAGTCAGTACAGAGTAAAATTCTTTCATGAAATCCACAACTTATCCAATTTTCCACACAAAAGTCCTACTCCTGTTCCTATAAATCCAGAGACCATTTAAAGTTTAAATGGCTACAGGAAACCCATGTCATATTCAACCTCCTCTTCCTTCCCGTTATGCTAGGATAATTTTCCTCAATTAGCCAGCAGTACTTCCTTCCTCCCGTCCTGTTCCCACCATCTCTCTCTCTCTCCTTCCGAGATGTGGAGCAGCATCCTGCAACACCTGCCTACAGGGCAGGGTAGGGTGTCACCTTCTCAACTTAAGTCAAATTTCCGGTATTTTCTTTGTAGGGTGATCTATCTTCTCTCTTTTCTTCTACCTTTCTCCTCATCTCTTTATGTGTGTTGGTGTTCTTGGTGGTGTAGGTGTACAAAGAGGCTCAGCATCTGCCTCTTATAGATGCAGCTGTTTCTTCTTCTTTTCTTCGTCTTCTTTTGGTATTTCTACCGCTTCTTCAATAGCGTTATTAGAAAAAGATTATAATTGCGGCATTTAAGCGGAATTCGGTTCGGATATAATTGAGGGCTAATTTAGAATGATAAGAAAATGGTTGAATTTATATAAAAAAAAAAAGTCTACTCTTTAATGATCGATATACATTATACTGTAACGGTGAACGAGAATGGTTGAATTTATACAAATTCGAATTTTGAATAATAGATGTATACTGGTAAAATTATATGAAAAAAATGTAAAAACTCTTTTTTCA
Source organism: Palaemon carinicauda (assembly GCF_036898095.1). Classification (NCBI taxonomy): domain Eukaryota; kingdom Metazoa; phylum Arthropoda; class Malacostraca; order Decapoda; family Palaemonidae; genus Palaemon; species Palaemon carinicauda. The sequence goes on from NC_090769.1 coordinate 23,968,819, forward strand.
GATAACTACTTGGATATGTATATTGGTAAAAATTATATGAAAAATAAAAATTAAAAACTATTTTTTCAGATAACTACTTGCATATGTATAATGGTGAAATTACATAAAAAAATTGTAAAATCTATTTTTTTAGATAAACGACTTGAATATATAACGTTTCGTATTCGTAGATATTGAGCGGTTTGTTAAATGAACTCTAGTATAGATATCTAAATGTAATAAGTTATCACCTTATTATAAAGTTTTGTTACTATGTAATTTTCTAAAAAGGTAAAAGAAATAGCGGTATTTTCAATTGGTTAATTCATAACAAAATGTCCACTTTCCTATGGAAAATTAATATTAAAAGGAATTAAACTTTGCTTGCTTCCACACTTGACGATTTTTAGAAGTATGAAACTGATACATTGTTCCTCAACATGCCACGCCATTTAATTTTATTCCCGTGCTCACATTGTCATTTTTTTTTTTCTTACTTTTATTGTTGGGACCAACATCTATTTCACTGTGCCATACAATAAAAGGCAGCACTTCATTTCATGGTGAAATCTGATTGTTTATGGGCTATTTAGGTAGCTCATTTAAAGAACAATAATGTATATTAGAGTAAAAGCTCTTCACAAGGACGAGAAAAAAAGGTGTACTGTATGTACATATTTCGTCTGTCTCCTTAGCATACACTTCATGCAGTTTTATTTCATACTGTTTTTCGTATAATTCTCTCTCTCTCTCTCTCTCTCTCTCTCTCTCTCTCTCTCTCTCTCTCTCTCTCTCTCTCTCTCTCTATATTATATATATATATATATATAGTATATATTATTATATATATGTATATATATTTATATATATATATTATATATATATATATTATATATACTATATATTATATATATATTATATATGTGTCTATATATATTTAGATATATATATATATGTATATATATATATATATATATATATATATATATATATATATTATATCTTTCGGTACAATATGACTCTCTCTCTCTCTCCTCTCTCTCTCTCTCCTCTCTCTCTCTCCTCTCTCTCTCTCTCTCTCTCGGTACAATATCACATTATCTCTCCTGTCTGCCTCTTTCTCTATACCTTTCGGTACAATATCATTCTCTCTCACTCTCCTCTCTCTCTCTCTCCTCTCTCTCTCTCTCTCTCTCTCTCTCTCTCCTCTCTCAAAAACAACTTTTTGTCTCTCGCTCACATGTTGGGGGCCGACCCTCTCTCTCTCTCTCTCTCTCTCTCCACTGTCTCGTAACAAACAGCAGCACGAGAGTTATAATCTCCAATCACAACAACAACAACAACAACAACAACGGCAGTTCCCCCTTTGTGCCACTTTCGCATTTCAATCCCCCTTCGACGGGTTGATGTCGTCGATACCTGTAAACACATTTCTTATCCTTGCCGTTTAAACTGCCAACACTCACAATAAACCCCGGTCCCTTTAAATGGGAATTGCTTCTCTCTCTCTCTCTCTCTCTCTCTCTCTCTCCTCTCTCTCTCTCTCTCTCTCTCTCTCTCTCTCTCTCTCTCGTGGGTGTAGTGATTAGTAACACGGTAAACGAATTCAAGAATAAGTTAGACATGATCATTAAAACTCTCTAAAT
>NC_090769.1:23976471-23991471 GCF_036898095.1 Palaemon carinicauda
AAAATGAAATATTGTTACATATATGATACCTATAAATTCAGACCTATAGGTATTTATAGGTCTAAATCTGTAGGTTAAAATGTGATGACTGTAAAGAAAGGACAGCATTCAATTAGCGATAGTTTAGAAGGAATTTTTAACTGAAAATAAAAATTCAAGAAAAATTATAAAATAAAATGAAGAATGAATTAGGAAATTCACACTAGTACTAATCTTTAACAGCTAGAGCAGATATTGATAATTAAGCAAGCACAGCTTCTGAAAAAGAGCTTTGTGTTTTGTGAGCAAGCAAAGCTTCTGAAAAGAGCTCTGTATTTTGTAAGTAAGCATAGTTTCTGAAAAAAAAACTCTGTATTTTGTAAGTAAGCATAGTTTCTGAAAAAAAACTCTGTATTTTGTAAGTAAACAAAGCTTCTGAAGAGCTCTGTGTTTTGTAAGCAAGCAGAGCTTTACAAAAAGGAATCCTGTATTTTGTAAATGCAGAGCTTTTGAAAAAACCGACCTCTATACTTTGGGTACTTTTAACAAAAAACAGACTGATAAAACCGATTTTAGGCCGACAACCATAATAAAAAAAAGAGGAAAAAAAACCCTGAATGGGCCTAAGGGACTCCGTACGTTAAGTAATGACGTGTTGTAAAACTGGTTGTTGAAATCAGTTTTTATTATTTCCCTCGCAATAAACCTTTCCTGGTATAGGAAAATGAGACGATCGGAAACTATGGTATAAAAGATAGCATTCTAAAAATGTAACGAGAGAGAGAGAGAGAGAGAGAGAGAGAGAGAGAGAGAATACCTGAATTTGGTGCTAACAAGAGAGAGAGAGAGAGAGAATACCTGAATTTGGTACTAACAAGAGAGAGAGAGAGAGAGAGAGAGAGAGAATACCTGAATTTGGTACTAACGAGAGAGAGAGAGAGAGAGAGAGAGAGAGAGAGAGAGAGAGAATGCCTGAATTTGGTGTACATTATTCATAAAGTAATGCCCTTTTCATAAGAGTTAAATATCATTTCATTAACAAAATACAGAATGATATAAACAATATTTATACATATGAAATTGCATACAGAAAAATACCAGTAATTTTTCACTCTAATATTGTCTACACTATTACAAAAGAAAAAAAACAGATTAACGTTAGTACTAGTAGTAGAATCATTGAATAGTATTGTTAACAAGAAAATGACACTTTTATAAGCATATTTTAAAAAAACTATCCAAAATGATAAATTTCAAATTATATACTATATACTTATAAATGTAACATTTATATTTGTATAGAAATGAACTTTTCTATGTATAAAACTATATCAATTAATGGTTATAGATGAAGGATCCTCTAACAACACTTTCAAATGTGCCTTATACTTAACTGGTATTACATATTTGTAAATTTCCCTTAAAATTTCTGATACAAAAGAAACCGTTTTACTAATAAATATTTTCCTCTGAACATCTAGCACATATCGCTTCAAGGTCTCTACAAATTACTTCTTCCGGAAAACCTGGTACAAGAGAAGCACTTTTTTAAGTTGCTTTTTAAGTTTTTTTAGGTCATAAGTAACCCTACTACCTGATTCTTGGTGTGGGCCAAAATCACTGAATGAGACCATGGAAACGGTAGATAGACTAAAGGGATATTAGGCGCAATTGATGTGTCCTTTTCTATGTGTACAGTTAACTAAAGTTCGTACGTACACCTTCATGGACCCACACACACATAATATATATATATATATATATACATATATATATATATATATGTATATGCTGTATATATATATATATATATATACCTGCTGTATATACACACACACACACACATATATATATATATATATATGTATATATATATATATATATAAATATATATGCCTGCTGTATATACACATACACACACACACACACACATATATATATATATATATATGTATATATATATAATATACATATATACACATATACATACACACACACACATACATATATATATATATATATATATAAACACATACACACGCACACGCAACATAATATCATCATACTGGCGTCCTAAAATCGAAGATGGCATCTTCCTGGAAAATCTGGGCTCCAGATATCTTCCAGGATAACGGAAAACTGATTAATAATAGCGTAAAGTAATATGGCCAAGTGGAAAAGTGGAAGGACAATGTCTGTGGCCTTTGTTCTGCAGTAGGACTAGTAACGAATGATGACATTGATTATATATAGGACTATATAAATATATATTTATACCATCAACACTAAAATATACATATAAGTATATGAGAGAGAGAGAGAGAGAGAGAGAGAGAGAGAGAGAGTATAGCCTTTATGGTCCAATAAAACTTAGTCTACAGGACATGACAGGGGGCCGGCAGAGGAAGGAGAGGGAGCGAGGCAACGTTTATAGGAAGGGGTTCATTTTGAGGGAGGACTCCCTTCCCCCTCCTGATGCTCCCCCTCCCCTCCCCTCCCTCCTGATGGCCATCACCATGTTGATAAGTCTCCCGGACATCATCATCATCGGTCTATCCATCCTCATTCTTTCTTTCGTAGTTTAGACCTACTTTAATACACCCAAAAGTTGGTTCTGTTATATCTCTCATTGTATTTTTTATTCCTTCGCTTTAATCCAAAGTTTAATAAAATATGACACCTAAGACCAATTTGACATTCATAATTTCCTGACAAATTGTGGAACGCTTTTTCTAATCACGCAGTTGAATCGGTGCAACTTCAGAAGTTCAAACTTGCAGCGAAAGATTTATTGTTGAACCAGACAGACATAGGTCTCTTCACAGTTAATATGTGAAGAATATATTTTAATGTTCTTGCCGATCTTAAGATATTTTATACTCGTTATTCGTTAATTATCATGTAATTTATTTATTTCCTTATTTCCTTTCCTCACTGGGGTATTTTTCCCTGTTGAAGCTCTTGGGCTTTAACCATCCTGCTTTTCCAACTGGGGTTGTAGCTTAGCTACTACTACTACTACTACTACTACTACTACTACTACTACTACTACTACTACTATAATAATAATAATAATAATAATAATAATAATAATCAGTTAGGAAAGGAAACAAGGAAAAATAAAATATTTTAAGACAGTAACAACATTAAAATAAACATTTTCTATATAAACTATAAAAACTTTAACGAAACAAGAGGAAGAGAAATAGAACAGTGTGCCAGAGTGTACCCTCAAGCAAGAGAACTCTAAACTCAATACAGTGGAAGACCATGGTACGAAGGCTATGGCACTACCCAAGCCTGATTCTACCAATCCATCTTTCTGTGGTAGGAATGTATGCACACACTAACAATTAAGTCTAGTCTTCAACCTTCCCCTTGGGTATATATGATTACACGTAGAAAACATATCCACAATACCTATTTCTCTTTATACCACACATTCTTATCTGTTATGCTGTTTTCGTTATTGTTTGTTTTACTGTGTTATTCATCTTTAAGTGTTTTACTCCATATCTATTCATTTTTATTATTCATTTTCTATATTTTTATTATTATCATCATAATCATTATTTATTATTTTTATAAGCTAAGCTACAACCCTAGTCTGAAAAGCAGGATGCTATAAGCCCAAGGGCTCCAACAGGAAAAATAGCCCAGTGACGAAAAGAAACAAGGAAATAAATAAATACAAGAGAAGAAATGAACAATCAAAATAAAATATTTCAAGAACAACTATATTAAATTGGATAGCATATCCGAGTGCGGTACTGTACCCCCAAGCTAGAGTATATACAGTAGAACTTGTTACTTTCCTGGTATTGCCCCACTAATAATTTCCGATATAACCCCATTACTATTTTTAGGTTAGGTTAGGTGGGTAAAATTCAAATCTAGGTTAGGTTGGATGGATAAAATTCATATCTAGGTTAGGTTAGGTTGATAAAATTCATATCTAGGTTAGGTGGATAAAATTCAAACCTAGGTTAGGTTAGGTGGATAAAATTCAAACCTAGGTTAGGTTCGGTGGATAAAATTCAAACCTAGGCTAGGTTAGGTGGATAAAATTCAACTTAGTTTAGGTTAGGTTGGGTGGATAAAATTCAAATCTAGGTTAGGTTAGGTTAGGTGGATAAAATTCAAATCTAGGTTAGGTTAGGTGGATAAAATTCAAATCTAGGTTAGGTTAGATGGATAAAATTCAAACTAAGTTAGGTTAGGTTGGGTGGATAAAATTCAAACCTAGGTTAGGTTAGGTGGATAAAATTCAATCCTAGGTTAGGTTAGGTTAGGTGGATAAAATTCAAACCTAGGTTAGGTTAGGTGGATAAAATTCAAACCTAGGTTAGGTTAGGTGGATAAAATTCAAACCTAGGTTAGGTTAAGTGGATAAAATTCAATCCTAGGTTAGGTTAGGTTAGGTGGATAAAATACAAACCTAGGTTAGGTTAGGTGGATAAAATTCAATCCTAGGTTAGGTTAGGTTAGGTGGATAAAATTCAAACCTAGGTTAGGTTAAGTGGATAAAATTCAAACCTAGGTTAGGTTAAGTGGATAAAATTCAAACCTAGGTTAGGTTAGGTGGATAAAATTCAAATCTAGGTTAGGTTAGGTGGATAAAATTCAAACCTAGGTTAGGTTAGGTGGATAAAATTCAAATCTAGGTTAGGTTAGGTGGATAAAATTCAAATCTAGGTTAGGTTAGGTGGATAAAATTCAAACCTAGGTTAGGTTAGGTGGATAAAATTCAAACCTAGGTTAGGTTAGGTGGATAAAATTCAAATCTAGGTTAGGTTAGGTGGATAAAATTCAAATCTAGGTTAGGTTAGGTGGATAAAATTCAAATCTAGGTTAGGTTAGGTTAGGTGGATAAAATACAAACCTAGGTTAGGTGGATAAAATTCAAATCTAGGTTAGGTTAGGTTAGGTGGATAAAATTTAAACCTAGGTTAGGTTAGGTTAGGTTGGTTGGATAAAATTTAAACAGGTTAGGTGGATAAAATTCAAACCTAGGTTAGGTTAAGTGGGTAAAATTCAAACCTAGGTTAGATTAGGTGGATAAAATTCAAACCTAGGTTAGATTAGGTGGATAAAATTCAAACCTAGGTTAGGTTAGGTGGATAAAATTCAAACCTAGGTTAGGTTAAGTGGATAAAATTCAATCCTAGGTTAGGTTAGGTTAGGTGGATAAAATACAAACCTAGGTTAGGTTAGGTGGATAAATTCAATCCTAGGTTAGGTTAGGTTAGGTGGATAAAATTCAAACCTAGGTTAGGTTAGGTGGATAAAATTCAAACCTAGGTTAGGTTAGGTGGATAAAATTCAAACCTAGGTTAGGTTAAGTGGATAAAATTCAATCCTAGGTTAGGTTAGGTTAGGTGGATAAAATACAAACCTAGGTTAGGTTAGGTGGATAAAATTCAATCCTAGGTTAGGTTAGGTTAGGTGGATAAAATTCAAACCTAGGTTAGGTTAAGTGGATAAAATTCAAACCTAGGTTAGGTTAAGTGGATAAAATTCAAACCTAGGTTAGGTTAGGTGGATAAAATTCAAATCTAGGTTAGGTTAGGTGGATAAAATTCAAACCTAGGTTAGGTTAGGTGGATAAAATTCAAATCTAGGTTAGGTTAGGTGGATAAAATTCAAATCTAGGTTAGGTTAGGTGGATAAAATTCAAACCTAGGTTAGGTTAGGTGGATAAAATTCAAACCTAGGTTAGGTTAGGTGGATAAAATTCAAATCTAGGTTAGGTTAGGTGGATAAAATTCAAATCTAGGTTAGGTTAGGTGGATAAAATTCAAATCTAGGTTAGGTTAGGTTAGGTGGATAAAATACAAACCTAGGTTAGGTGGATAAAATTCAAATCTAGGTTAGGTTAGGTTAGGTGGATAAAATTTAAACCTAGGTTAGGTTAGGTTAGGTTGGTTGGATAAAATTTAAACAGGTTAGGTGGATAAAATTCAAACCTAGGTTAGGTTAAGTGGGTAAAATTCAAACCTAGGTTAGGTTAAGTGGATAAAATTCAAACCTAGGTTAGATTAGGTGGATAAAATTCAAACCTAGGTTAGATTAGGTGGATAAAATTCAAACCTAGGTTAGGTTAGATTAGGTGGATAAAATTCAAACCTAGGTTAGGTTAGATTAGGTGGATAAAATTCAAACCTAGGTTAGATTAGGTGGATAAAATTCAAACCTAGGTTAGATTAGATTAGGTGGATAAAATTCAAACCTAGGTTAGGTTAGATTAGGTGGATAAAATTCAAACCTAGGTTAGGTTAGATTAGGTGGATAAAATTCAAACCTAGGTTAGGTTAGATTAGGTGGATAAAATTCAAACCTAGGTTAGGTTAGGTGGTTAAATTCAAACCTAAGTTAGGTTAAATGGATAAAATTCAAACCTAGGTTAGGTTAGTTGGATAAAATTCAAACCTAACCTAGCCTAAAAAATAGTATTGGTATTATATTGAAAATTAGGGGTGGGGCAATAACAGGAAAGTACCTAGAACTTTTGCTAACCATATTTACATTATGTACACGTTTCCATCCTTTTTATGAATAAGTCCCATCAACAAAAATAACCCTATTTTTTTTTTTTTATCTGGGTTCCAACAAGCTGCGATTGTGTGAAGTAAAAACGTCTTTTTGCCTATATTGTATTTAATTTTCATAAGATTTGCATGAAACTATTGCCAAAACGTGCATAATTCAATTGCCTACCTTGTGAGATACAACATGATCAAGGTCAAGGTCAAAATGCCTTTATGACCTTAGATGTCAGGATGCCAGATAACTGATAATCAATTAATCCAATCAGCTTTGGTTGCGAGGACATCAGCTACATATTTGTTTTGCGTTATCAGTCAGGAATTAATTAAGGTATGAAATGGGCTGGGAATTTCTTCAAGGCACACTAATTGGTCCTTTCCGTAAACATGTCTTCCAGCGCTAATCACCGATATCAGTATCACCATCACTTTCAATATCATATTTCTCACTTACATTATCACTTTCAGAACCCTGACTTATGTCAAAATCATCATCACTAAGTAACCAATCACTATCACTTCTATTATTCACCGTTATTACGTAATTATATCAATAAATCACATAAAAAAAAGTACATTTTCAAGGTCGCCACCGTGCAAAGAAAAAACCGCGGAAACTTACTAAAAGTTGCGCAAGCGTATTATCATCTTTATAAATAATAGAGGCCTTTATGGCAACACGTCTTCTTATCTGTCTTCTGATTGGTTGATTAGACCTATGACATCATAAAACCCCGCCCCCAACACCTTCTGTTCTTTCCCGGGTGATTTGAAATTAAAGCATCAATGAAATAGACCATAAAATTTTATTTATTTATTATTATTATTATTATTATTATTATTATTATTACTAGTTAAGCTACAACCTTAGTTAGAAAAGTGGGATGCTATAAGCCCAAGGGCTCCAACAGGAGAAAAATAACCGAGTCATGAAAGGAAATAAGGAAATAAACTGTATGAAAAGTAATGAAAATTTAAAATAAAATATTTTAAATACAGTAGCAGTAGCACAAAGCGTTCGTGGGTTAAAGCCACCAAAATGTTCGTTCGTTCGTTCAAGAACGCCTTGCTTATAGCAAGACACGGGCTCTTGCAATAAAGCAGCCCTTAAAACCAACACAAAAAGATTAACGTATTTAACCTACTCTAAAACATAACCTAGTCCTAGAACATCAAATAACAAACCTTTTCCTACAGAGGTAAAGGAAACTACGTTCAGTTGCTTGAACACATGGCAACTGTTACGACTTATGAATAGAAATGCAAAATTGTAAGAGATGAACCTCGGACTTTAGTTTATAGACATGAACAAAATCGATTACAGCTGGTTCTTGAAGGGTTTCAGAATGGCCAATTCAGTAACTCTCAATCTTTAGAACATATGGCAAATGTTACGACTTATGAATAGAAAGGCAAAACTGTAAGAGATGAACTTCGGACTTGAGTTTATAGACATGAACAAAACCGATTACAGCTGGTTCTTGAAAGGTTTCAAAATAGCCAATTCAGTAACTCTCAATCCTCTGAAGGGTTTAAGTCAATTGTTATAGGCTACGCTAGTTTGTAACATGAATGAAAATATCGTGGTAGGAGACCCTCTTTTAGGCAGGTTGAGTTAAAAGTAATGGCTGCATCGGCAGAGTTTAGTTTCTTATCCAATTTTTCTATTTTCCGGATAATTCTCTTCTCTAGAGCGCTGCAATCAGCCAGCAGACTTGAAAATTTCATCAGTCAGGTGAATGACAAAATCGGGAAAACATTGTCAGAGGTAACCCCATATTCTGTCTAGAGGCAGGAATTTGAAGAAGTGGCTTTAATTTTTCTATGTTTTACTATTTTGTCTGACTTTCTTTTCCATTTTGTACATTTATTTCTAATCTGATATTTTGTTCTGTTATTGTTTAACATTCTGCATTATGCAAGCCCTAAGGCTGTTTGTATTTAGCACCGTATTAATAGGTCTATCGGTATTTTTTAAGCTATCGTTCATCTTCTCTTGGTATTAAGTACTGGTTACTTATCCAAAATTCCTGACTTCTCAAACTTCATTCATAGATTAATATGTTTGTTCAAGACACAAACACACACTCAAACACAAACAAGCACTGATATCTCACCGAACAAGTAGCCATTTGACATCATAATCTTTCGCTATATTTAAAATTATCGTTCATCTTCACTTGGTATTTTAGAACTAGGTACTTATCCAAAATTCCTGACTTCTCAAACTTCATTCATAGTTTAATTTGTTTGTTCATGACACAAACACACACACAAACACACACTCAAACACAAACACGCACAGATATGTCACCGAACAAGTAGCCATTTGACATCATAATCTTTCGCTATTTTTAAAACTATCGTAAATCTACTCACGGTTTTTTTTTCTTTTTTAGTACTGGTTCCTTATCCAAAATTCCTGACTTCTCAAACTTCATTCATAGTTTAATATGTATGTTCATGACACAAACACACACTCAAACACAAACACGCACTGATATGCCACCGAACAAGTAGCCATTTGACATCACAATCTTTCGCTATTTTTAAAACTATCGTAAATCTACTCACGGTTTTTTTAGCACTGGTTACTTATCCAAAATTCCTGACTTCCCAAACTTCATTCATAGTTTAATATGTTTGTTCAAGACACAAACACACTCTCAAACACAAACATGCACAGATATGGCACCGAACAAGTAGCCATTTGACATCACAATCTTTCGCTATTTTTAAAACTATCGTAAATCTACTCACGGTTTTTTTTAGTACTGGTTACTTATCCAAAATTCCTGACTTCTCAAACTTCATTCATAGATTAATATGTTTGTTCATGGCACAAACACACTCAAACACAAACACGCTCTGATATGTCACCGAACAAGTAGCCATTTTGGCATCATAATCTCTCGGATAATTTACTTATTCCCGCTTAGTCTCATTTTTGTAGCTTCCTAAGCTAGATTCGGAGCGGCTGGGCTATTAATAACATCAACAACATCGTTGTCTGGGTAAAGTATTTTTTTTTTTCGATTAACGTTAGTTTTGTTGAGAGCACTTATTCGTTTATACACTTAAAAATCAAATTGATTCACAGACAACCTACGCGTAGTATATACTGTATGCATACACACACACACACACACACACATATATATATATATACACACACACATATATATATATATATGTGTGTGTGTGTGTATATATATATATATATGTGTGTGTGTGTGTGTGTGTGTAATTAAGTACTTTCATACGGTAGAAAAAGAAGAACTCAAGACCATAACAAATTATAAAATCACCAACATTTTCTTGGCAAAGTAAATTCACCAACTAGCATCGACGTCCGGTTTGACCCTGAACTATTTTGAGGTAACGCCACACACACACACAATGTAGAATTCCTTGCAAATGTACCACAAAAACAAAAGGAAAACTAAAACAATTAAAAGTAGGCCAAGAGCAGAATTCAGATTTGAACACAGACCACAGGGACGTTTGCCAAGTAGGGCCCACGGTCTAAGATCGCTTATACTTCAAGACTTGTGCCCCAGTCAGCATCTACCAGCTGTTTAAGAGTGTCAGCTTGTCTAGCTGTTTATAGGCCTATACGCTGTCAGTCTGGTGTTACTGCAGTTTCATCTTAAGGTAAATGGCCGAGTTTACTGATTTCATTTGATAGTGGAATGTGTGAAATGCTGATTCATAAAATTGTAAGATCTTCCTAAAAGTATTTAACCCTATACTAATATTATCATTATTACTGGCTAAGCTACAACCCTAGTTGAAAACGAAGGATGCTATAAGCCCAAGGGCTCCAGCAAGGACAAATAGCCCAGTGAGGAAAGTAAATAAGGAAATAAATAAACTGTGTAAAGTAGTAAATAATTAGAATAAAATATTTTAAAAACAGTAACAGCAATCTTAGCCTATTTATCGTCAAGTGAAGTCAAGGATATTTACTTACTTCACGTAAACTCGAGTGGCACCCAACGTTAGTATTTTTGTGTAAACCTTTCCATTTGAATAATTCACTATGTAGGACTTAAAGTTACATCCCAAAAATGTTTGGACTAATTTCAAGCAAATATGGAGTTCACTCAGAGTGTTTCAATGGGGTAGTAAAAGAATTGTAGTGATATTCTCTCGTGGCTGTTACAGCATTATCATCATTCATTATCATTACTTGCTAAGCTACAACCCTAGTTGGAGAAGCAGGATGCTATAAGCCCAGGGGCTCCAATAGGGAAAGTAGCTCAGTGAGGAAAGGAAACAAGGAAAAATAAAATATTTTAAGAAGAGCAACGATATTAGAATAAATATCACTTTATAAACTATAAAAACTTTAACAAAACAAGTGGAAGAGAAATAAGATATAAGGTAGAACAGTGTGCCTGAATGTACCCTCAAGCAAGAGAACTCTAACCCACGACAGTGGAAGACCATGGTACAGAGGCTAAGGCACTACCCAAGATTAGAGAACAATGGTTTGATTTTGGAGTGTCCATCTCCTAGAAGAGCTGCTTACCACAGCTAAAGAGTCTCTTCTACCCTTACAAAGAGGAAAGTGGCCACTGAACATTTACAATGCTAATTTTTGTTCGTCAACACAATCTGTAATCAACTGCACTTTCATAACTATTTTCTTAAAGTTCAAGATTTTTAGATAATTGTCATTGTGTGAACCCACTCGAAGTTTTGACGTGAAATATTAAGGATATTAGATAATTTGGATTATTGGAAATTGTGTGATCCAATTGGAAATGGTGTGATCCAATTCGAAATTGTGTGATCCAATTGGAAATTGTGTGATCCAATTCGAAATTGTATGATCCAATTGGAAATTGTGTGATCCAATTGAAAATTGTGTGATCCAATTCGAAATTGTGTGATCCCATTGGAAATTGTGTGATCCTATTGGAAATTGTATGATCCAAGTGGAAATGGTGTGATCCAATTGGAAATTGTATGATCCAAGTGGAAATGGTGTGATCCAATTGGAAATGGTGTGATCCAATTGGAAATGGTGTGATCCAATTGGAAATTGCGTGATCCAATTGGAAATTGTGTGATCCAAGTGGAAATGGTGTGATCCAATTGGAAATTGTATGATCCAAGTGGAAATGGTGTGATCCAATTGGAAATTGTATGATCCAAGTGGAAATGGTGTGATCCAATTGGAAATGGTGTGATCCAATTGGAAATGGTGTGATCCAATTGGAAATTGCGTGATCCAATTGGAAATTGTGTGATCCAAGTGGAAATGGTGTGATCCAATTGGAAATTGTATGATCCAAGTGGAAATGGTGTGATCCAATTGGAAATTGTATGATCCAAGTGGAAATGGTGTGATCCAATTGGAAATGGTGTGATCCAATTGGAAATGGTGTGATCCAATTGGAAATGGTGTGATCCAATTGGAAATTGCGTGATCCAATTGGAAATTGTGTGATCCAATTCGAAATTGTGTGATCCCATTCGAAATTGTGTGATCCAATTCGAAATTGTGTGATCCAATTGGAAATGGTGTGATCCAATTGGAAATGGTTTGATCCAATTGGATATGGTGTGATCCAATTGGATATGGTGTGATCCAATTGGAAATTGTGTGATCCCATTCGAAATTGTGTGATCCAATTGGAAATTGTGTGATCCAATTCGAAATTGTGTGATCCCATTCGAAATTGTGTGATCCAATTCAAAATTGTGTGATCCAATTGCAAGCTTTGGCGTGAATTGTGAGAAACAGATTTTCTCGAGTGCGTACAGTTGCCTTCATTTAATCCGGTACACATCACTGGAAGCAAAGAAGATGTCTGACAGCTGTCCATTGTAGCAGGTAACGATGTGTTAAGCAATAAGAGTTGCTGAGATTGAAAACCAATTATGAAAAGCATTTTAATTAATCTAATTAAGTGCTGTTTGATAAACAGTCTCTCTTTTGCTGAACACAATATTACCCACTACAATGTTCAACTGCCAGATATCTCATAAGATTTCAGTAAAGTGTATAAGAATTAATGAAGACAAATGTATTATCCAAGGATTTACATTTAATAAGAATGAATAGTATTGAATTTGTCAATACATAACTTTATTGCTCTCATTTTTATTACAAATATTCGTATACCCTCTCTCTCTCTCTCTCTCTCTCTCTCTCTCTCTCTCTCTAATCAATATACTTTCATGATGTAGTAGTTATTCCTCTCTCTCTCCCTCCCTCTCTCTCTCTCTCTCTCTCTCTCTCTCTCTCTCTCTCGATTTCCTAACAATGGAAACTTAAAAAAAGTTGAACTTCAACCTTGACCTATTCCACTATCAGTAAAACCTCCACAAAAGATCACCAAATTGATCTCAAAGGATTTCAAACTGACACCTATCGAATAAATCTGATTTATTGAACCTCTGCAACGTTTATACATTATTCTTTATTCATAAAGAAACTAAAAAGGTTTACGGGCGTATTTCTACTAAATAGCTTTCTTACATTATTGCTGTTATAAAACACATGTTAATTTTCAGATGTTCTAATAGGTGTTTTTTAATTTATAACTATTTCTCGCCGTAGATGATGATGATAATAATATTGACTTGCTAAGCCATAACCCTAGATGGAAAAGCAGATACAAGCCCAAAGGTTGCAACAGGGAAATCAGTCCAGTGAAGAAAATAAAATCCTCTGTAACGAGTGAAGCTTCATTTATATTTTGGACGTAAAAGAAAAAAAAAGTACTTTTAAATCAATAACTTTGAGTCTTCTAAAACTCAATTATAGTCATTTATATCTGTCTAACGACAATAAAGCAAAGTTATCGCTTAGAATCTTCTGCAGACATCGTCCAAGATGCTTTTCTGCATTTCAATTCATTCATAATGAAACAAGATTCACTTTAAACAATAGTCTTAATAAACTAAACTCAAAGAGTTTGTGTATAGGACGGGGAAACCAGTTAACAAATAAGCAAGGTGAAACATTTATCACACCAAGGTTAAAGACATCAGAACTTGGACAACAAGACTGAAGAAACTAAATTTTTAAAAAGAGCAAGTGTTAAAATGTATTTGGTGGTAGGGAACAGAGTCACGAAACAAAGAACTCTAGCAATGCCAACGATATACCGTCCAAGGTCCTCTGGTAGCGCTGACAACCAACGTGACACCACTTGTCAGTTCAATGGCCACCTATGAATGACGAGGCAAAGGACAGGACAGTGTCATAGACCTAGAGGATGGTCATATAATACAATATGATTAGCGTCCAAAGCTTTCATTAGCCAATGGCCGGGACATACGTACAACTCAGAGTTACGAACGAAGAGCCAGGATTTCAATTATTAATTTATAATCTAATTAAATGTTTGTATTGAGTTTTATATTAAAAAATACTCCCAACCTAAAATTTTTAGGATATATTTCTTTCATCTCATCTTACGCATTTTGACGCAAAGGGCCATATTGACGCAAGGGGACATATTGACGCAAAGGGCCATATTGACGCAAGGGGACATATTGACGCAAAGGGCCACATTGACGAAAGGGGACATATTGACGCAAAGGGCCATATTGACGCAAGGGGACATATTGACGCAAAGGGCCACATTGACGAAAGGGGACATATTGACGCAAAGGGCCATATTGACGCAAGGGAACATATTGACGCAAAGGGCCATATTGACGCAAGGGGACATATTGACGCAAAGGGCCATATTGACGCAAGGGGACATGTTGACGCAAAGGGCCTCTGTTAGATTTCGCGTATATGTTGGGCATGTTATCATAAGCGTCTTTTCATATTACATCTCATTTTATATTACAATTTTCATCGTCATGATTGTCATTGTCCTTTCTCATTATCAATTTAGTCTCTACATTTCCTTTACTGTACCTTGTGAATTTATAGTCCATTTCTTTTAGCGATGCATATTTGCACCGACTCGCGGCGGTGCACTTTTAGCTCGGAAAAGTTTCCTGATCGCTGATTAGTTAGAATTATCTTGTCCAACCAATCAGCGTTCCGGAAACTTTTCCGAGCTAAAAGGGCACCGCTGTGAGTCGGTGCAAATATGCATCGCTAAAAGAAATGGACTATAGTTCCTTCGCTTTGTGCAATTTACGATTCAAGTTCTTCGTCTGTGGCCAAGACAACGTTGGTTTCAATATCCCAAATTACTATAGATGCCAATCTATTTTATCAATATAATATACCATTACATTCACAGAAAATCCCATTGAATATGCCTATATCGATGTACAGTTGGAGACACGAATTCCTGGCACACCCCGCTCTAAGGAAGTGTACCCTATCACCCTTACTGCGCGGCTAGTTCCTGCATTTAGCCACACCCACCAACTGTGCTATCTGTTTGGTTACTAGCAGCGCAGTATGGGTGGTACAGGGCGCATTTCCTTCAGAGCGAGTGTGTCAGGAATTTCTGTGTTCAACTGTACCTTAACCATATCAACAAAATGT
>NC_090769.1:23996471-24006471 GCF_036898095.1 Palaemon carinicauda
GTACGCTGCTCTTGACAAAGCCAAGCTCAAGGACTCTGGCATCACCAACGTCCTCAACGTTGCTCAAGGTAAAGGTCCTGATTATGTAGATTCAGATGACCTTTATTATTCAGATGTTGAGATTAGGTTTTTGGGAATAAGGTTAATGGACTCACCTCGTGTCAGAATATACCAGTTTTTCAGGCCAGCTTTTACCTTCATCCATGAGGCATTAGCTGGCGGGGGGAAAGTTTTAGTCCATTCCAAACAAGGTGTCTCCAGGGCATCAACTATGGCATGTAGTTATTTGATGATCAAGCAGAAACTGGCAGTTAAAGAGACTCTCCTTCATATACAGAGATTCAGAAATGTGTTGCCAAACAGGGGTTTCGTGAGTCAACTGCTAGAGCTAGAATGGAGAAGGTCTTCATTCATGAGAGAGTTAAGAAATTTACAAATTACAGTAGGTGAGTCGAATGGAGATTTTGAAAATAAAAATGGATCAAAAACATCCTTAGAAACTCAATGTCGTGAAAAAGACAGCACGAATAAGATAAGAAATATGAGCATAACTGGAATTTATGAACAAATGTATTGTGAAGAACACGATATTAATGGAACAAAGGAATCACTAGAAAATGGAACTAATGAAGTTGAAGGATTGATAGACCGTTATTTCTGTGGAACAGATGGAGTGAAGAATTCTAAAGAAATGCCAGAAAATGGAAGTTACAGTGAAAAAGAATTAAAAAATGAGAAAAATAATAATTCTAAAAAATGTCAAGAGTTCCCTAGCACACCAAGAGAAGTGTTAGCTGCTATTGAAGCAATCCCCTTTTCTCGAGAAATGTTAGACCGAGTAACATCACTGGAGCCAAATATAGATGAAGTTTATCCTGGCATGTACATTGGTAATTATCACGCTGCTCTTGATAAACCATTTCTTAAGGAGGCTGGAATCACCTACATCTTGAATACTGCTCAAGGCGAAGGCCTGGTTTTCGTAGATACCGAAGAAAAGTTTTATCAAGACCTTGATATTAGCTTCTTGGGTGTAAGGATACCTGATTCTCCTCACGTTAGAATTGTCCACATCTTCACAAAAACATATGCTTTCATTGAAGAATGTCTGTCCTCTGGAGGGAAAATCCTTATTCATTCTATACAGGGCACTTCAAGGGCAACTACTATAGCATGTAGCTACATTATGGTCAAAGAAAATTGGTCAGTAAAAGATTCCTTAATGTCTATAGGTCAAGTAAGGGTTGTGTCACCTAATCGGGGTTTTGTAAGCCAGTTGTGTGAGCTGGAATGGAGAAAAAAATACATTTTTAAAGATCAGACGTGTGAATCAAATCCAAATAGATCTCACGACATTACTAAAAGTGGAGTCGTTGGTGCAAAATATCACACGGAATTTAAAGTAGAGAGTAGTTTTAAAATGGAATCAGACAAAGTAGTTGAAAATATAACCCAAGAACCAATAGAGTCTAGAGAACCCCATGAAAATAGAATAGACTCTTCAAATGACCCTAGAAGGAAAACAATTGGAGTAAAACATAAAGATGCCCCAGATTCACAGTCGAAAGCGACAACCGCATCAGAGATTTTACGCATGCTCAAAGCAACAGCAGTAGAAAGTGACATAAAAAGAAAAGTAGCATCTACTGAACCTGACATAGTAGAAGCATACCCTGGGCTATATATTGGTAATCAGCATGCTGCTCTAGATCAAACCCTACTCAAACATACTGGAATAACACACGTTCTGAATGCAGCTCACGGTAAAGACTCAGAATCCGTCAATACAAGCGAGCAGTATTACCAAGCTGTATGCATTAACTTTTTTAGCTTGAAGTTACCTGATTCACCAAACATCAGAATAGTCAAGTTTTTCAAACCCACTTTTGATTTCATCAGGGCTGCTTTAGCTAGTGGAGGGAAAGTGCTAGTTCATTCGAAGCGGGGCATTTCTCGAGCGCCTGCATTAGCATGCTGTTACATCATGCTGACAGAGCATAAATCTTGCATAGAGTCTCTCGTTTCCATGAATAGAATTACGACTGTGCTACCTAATAGGGGTTTTATAGCCCAGCTAATGGAACTGGAATGGAGAAGAGGATCTATTCTTAAGGACTCTATAAATTCTGTGGGTAAGACCCAAGTTACCTTAGATCTAACTCACAATTGCAAACCTCACCTTGAAGAAATCAGGGAGGAAATTAATTCTAAAAACAATTCACAGGAAATAAACGAAATTAGCACTAATGAGACACAGCTCTTCCATGAAAATCACGAAAGGCAAATAAATAAGATAAATAACTTAAAAGATCTACAAATACCTGACGTGGGTAAAACCGAAAACTTTGAGATAGCACAAGAGGAAATGAAACCTTTAGATGCTATTTCTTCAATAATCAAAACCACCGAGGTAATGTGTGTTTTGAAAGACATGTCAATGGGAGAAAAGATGTCAGACGATGTGATAATAGATAATCAGAATGTGAAGTGTACACAAACGTGTATGTGGGAAATCAACATGCTGCTCTAAGAAAGGTACCTCTTGAATGTGCTGGTACACATCATGTACACAATGTAGACGATGTAATGATAGATAATCAGAATGTGAAGTGTACACAAACGTGTATGTGGGAAATCAACATGCTGCTCTAAGAAAGGTACCCCTTGAATGTGCTGGTACACATCATGTACACAATGTAGACGATGTAATGATAGATAATCCGAATGTGAAGTGTACACAAACGTGTATGTGGGAAATCAACATGCTGCTCTAAGAAAGGTATCTCTTGAATGTGCTGGTACACATCATGTACACAATGTAGACGATGTAATGATAGATAATCCGAATGTGAAGTGTACACAAACGTGTATGTGGGAAATCAACATGCTGCTCTAACAAAGGTATCTCTTGAATGTGCTGGTACACATCATGTACACAATGTAGACGATGTGATGATAGATAATCCGAATGTGAAGTGTACTCAAACGTGTATGTGGGAAATCAACATGCTGCTCTAAGAAAGGTACCCCTTGAATGTGTTGGTACACATCATGTACACAATGTAGACGATGTAATGATAGATAATCCGAATGTGAAGTGTACACAAACGTGTATGTGGGAAATCAACATGCTGCTCTAAGAAAGGTACCCCTTGAATGTGCTGGTACACATCATGTACACAATGTAGACGATGTAATGATAGATAATCCGAATGTGAAGTGTACTCAAACGTGTATGTGGGAAATCAACATGCTGCTCTAAGAAAGGTACCCCTTGAATGTGTTGGTACACATCATGTACACAATGTAGACGATGTAATGATAGATAATCCGAATGTGAAGTGTACACAAACGTGTATGTGGGAAATCAACATGCTGCTCTAAGAAAGGTACCTCTTGAATGTGCTGGTACACATCATGTACACAATGTAGACGATGTAATGATAGATAATCCGAATGTGAAGTGTATACAAACATGTATGTGGGAAATCAACATGCTGCTTTAAGAAAGGTACCTCTTGAATGTGCTGGTACACATCATGTACACAATGTAGACGATGTAATAATAGATAATCCGAATGTGAAATGTACTCAAACGTGTATGTGGGAAATCAACATGCTGCTCTAAGAAAGGTACCTCTTGAATGTGCTGGTACACATCATGTACACAATGTAGACGATGTAATGATAGATAATCAGAATGTGAAGTGTACACAAACATGTATGTGGGAAATCAACATGCTGCTCTAAGAAAAGTACCTCTTGAATGTGCTGGTACACATCATGTACACAATGTAGACGATGTAATGATAGATAATCCGAATGTGAAGTGTACACAAACGTGTATGTGAGAAATCAACATGCTGCTCTAAGAAAGGTACCTCTTGAATGTGCTGGTACACATCATGTACACGATGTAGACGATGTAATGATAGATAATCCGAATGTGAAGTGTACACAAACATGTATGTGGGAAATCAACATGCTGCTCTAAGAAAGGTACCTCTTGAATGTGCTGGTACACATTATGTACACAATGTAGCTCAGGGTTAATTCCCTGACGTCGTGGATACACAGGAATGATTTTAAAAGGGCGTAGGTATTGGATGGCTGGGTGTAAAATTACCTGACTCATCTTGGTAGATGAGTCAGAGATATTTTAGAATCTAAAATATCTCCACCTTTGCCAAAACATACCATTCCCTTTACATATAGCAGCTAATGTCTATGATACTGATTCCTACATGCAAGAACTGCACTGTGATAGCAGATGTTTGTGCGAGAGTGAGAAATTTTCTTGGAAATATTCTTAGACTATAAAAATTTCTCGAAAATGCTTGAAAAAAAATAATTATGAAAATACATTTGAAAAGAAAATTTTACTTAAATATAGTTCATGACAAGATTTCTGTTATTACTCAGAAATACAAATAAAAAGATTAATTTTGATAAGAAATTATCCTTAAAAACATACTGTTCTCACCCGTATTTCAGTGAAATACAAGCTACCATAATGTTCACCCTACTTTGTTATTATCTTTTACGGGTTGGTGACCTTAATATCACTCCTTTACATCAATATATCCGTTTTTAAAACGGCAAATGCCTGGCAACCTTTATTCCAAGATTTTTACAGTTTTTGCACTGCAAATTTTTAACAGTGGGTGTACCAGATGAAATAGGAGTGATTTTCACCTTCAAATATCGAAGCAAATAGTCAAACCAGATGGAAATTTACTCAGCCTTCAGCAAAGGAAGTACTTTCAGGTTTGTATATCATACGTCGTGTAGGTTAGGTTAGGTTAAGTCGGTTAGGTTCTGTTTGTTGAGGTTAGGTTAGGTTAGGTTAGATTAATCTCTTATTTATTCTTTTATTTATAACAATACATTTTAACGTTTTAATTACTGTAGTTGTATAGGCAGATGTTACCTTTTTTATGGACAGTTTTTACATTTATAAAAAGAACGTTTTAATTACTGTAGTTGTATAGGCAGATGTTACCCTTTTTTTTTTATGGACAGTTTTTACATTTATAAAAAGAACGTTTTAATTACTGTAGTTGTATAGGCAGATGTTACCT
The DNA here is from genome assembly GCF_036898095.1 of Palaemon carinicauda. Taxonomy (NCBI): domain Eukaryota; kingdom Metazoa; phylum Arthropoda; class Malacostraca; order Decapoda; family Palaemonidae; genus Palaemon; species Palaemon carinicauda. The sequence goes on from NC_090769.1 coordinate 24,001,553, forward strand.
TTTTTCTATGGACAGTTTTTACATTTATAAAAAGAACTTCAGGTAATTCCAATTATCAATATATGTTGTATATCTTTCTGGAGATATTTTTGTAATGCTGGATCATTAAAAAAAAATTCTATTTTAAAAGATAATTAAAAAGTAGCAATAATTTTCTAAAATTTCACGAATAAAGTTATGAAATAAATATTTTGTTTTCTCATTCTCCACAATTTGTTCAACTTTTTTTTTTTCGACCTTCGATATCAGGATGCCAGAGAACTTCAAATCAATCAATCAATTAACTTTTTTTCAGTTTACCTATAAAATTATTATTATTATTATTATTATTATTATTATTATTATTATTATTATTATTATTATTATTATTATTAGCTGAGCTACAATCCTAGTGGGAAAAGCAAGATGATAAAAGCCCAAGGGCTCCAACAGGGAAAAATAGCCCTGTGAGGAAAAGGAAATAATGAAATAAATAAACTACAAGGAGAAGTAATGAACAATTAAGATATAATATTTTGAGAATAGTAATAATATTAAATCAGATATTTCATATATAAACTATAAAAAACTTCGATAGAAAATAAGTAGAGAAATAAGATAGAATATTGTGTCTAACTCAAGACAGTGGAAGACCATGGTACAGAGGCTATGACACTACCCACGATTAGAGAACAATGGTTTGATTTTGGAGTGTCCTTCTCCTAGAAGAGCTGCTTACCATAGTTAAAGAGTCTCTTCTACCCTTACCAAGAGGAAAGTGGCCACTGAACAATTACAGTGCAGTAGTTAACCCCTTGAGTGAAGAAGAATTATTTGGTAATCTGTGTTGTCAGGTGTACGAGGACAGAGGAGAATATGTAAAGCATAGGCCAGACTACTCAGTGTGTGTGTAGGCAAACGGAAAATGAACCGTAACCAGAGAGAAGGATCCAATGTAGTACTGTCTGGCCAGTCAAAAGGCCCCATAACTCTCTAGCGGTAGTATTTCAACGGGTGACTGGTGCCTTGGCCAACCTACCACCTATAAAACCTTTAATAAGTGTTATTTACATAAAAAGATAAAAAAATATCAACAAAAGCTAGTGTAAATGCTTATCAATTCACCAATTACTGGGAGGAAATGGATCTGAATGAACGAGAGAAAATAATCGATCAAAAACTGAATACTTTACGGAAGGGTCGTTGACTCCCGACGCAAATAGTCAATTTCCGGGCGTTGGAACATATCGAAGTTCGTTAGTTCGCCTGACCTTTAATTGACCTGGAGACAGGTGAGACCTTAGGAAAAGATGTGACGAGGTCAAGCCTATCTGAGGTCATCCATTAATGCTTATCCGAACTAATTTAAAGGTTTAATTCATCTCTCAGACATACTGTACAACACCCCAAACGTTTTTGGCCATTTCTTCGTTGGTGTGGACACACTTGGCTGCACAGGCCAGACATCTGCCTCCCAAGCGTTGATAATTTTTCCCTGGGAGAGAGAGAGAGAGAGAGAGAGAGAGAGAGAGAGAGAGAGAGAGAGAGAGAGAGAGAGAGAGAGAGAGAGACTTTTACCTACAGTAGAAATAGGCAGTGTTAATCAATGGTCATAATTATTCACAATATATCTTCTAATAAGTTGAAAGCCCTTGCTGTTCCTAACATTTATCCTGAGAGAGAGAGAGAGAGAGAGAGAGAGAGAGAGAGAGAGAGAGAGAGAGAGAGAGAGAGAGAGAGAGAGAGACTTTTACCTACAGTAGAAATAGGCAGCGTTAATAAATGGTTATAATTATTCACAATATATCTTCTATTAAGTTGAAAGCCCTTGCTGTTCCTAGCATTTATCCTGAGAGAGAGAGAGAGAGAGAGAGAGAGAGAGAGAGAGAGAGAGAGAGAGAGAGACCTACAGTAGAAATAGGCAGTGTTAATCAATGGTTATAATTATTCACAATATAATGTTTTTTCTTAAAAGCTGAAAGCCCTTGCTGTTCCTAACATTTAGCCTGAAAAACAGTTTTGAATTCGGAGTACCGTATTTAAAAGAAACAGATACATAAATAAAAAGGGAGATGAATAGACAAGCAGATGAATAAACGAAGAGCTGAATACAATATCAAACTCCTATAATTACTAAAGGATAAAAAACGTCCTTCCTTGGACGTTTTCATCAACGCATTTGAAGGATTCCAGGACATCAAGTTTTCTTTATTACTCTTTGACCGTTCCTTTTATCCTCTTACTCTAATAGCCGGGCCTTCTCCATCATGAGGCTCAAGACTACACAGTATTCTAGAAGTTTTATTCCAGCTGTTACCAAGTTGTGGAATGATCTTCCTAATCGTGTAGTTGAATCAGTAGAACTTCAAAAGTTCAAAGTTGGAGCAAATGTTTTCATGTTGAACAGGCTGACATGAGTCTTTTTATAGTTTATATATGACGTATCTGTTTTTGACGTAGTTAATAGTTTATATATGACATATCTGTTTTGACGTTGTTACTATTTTAGAATGATTTATTGTTAACTTGTTCTCATCATTTATTTATTTCCTTATTTCCTTTCCTCAGTGGGCTATTTTTCCCTATTGGAGCCCTTGGGCTTATAGCATCTTGCTTTTCCAACTAGGGTTGTAGCTTGGACAATGCCCCAGCCTCCAGGGCATTATCTCCGGCTGGATACTGACCATATACATATGATGAACGCCCAAGCCTCCTCTCCAAAAAAGCTAGGACCAGGAAGGGCCAGGCAATGGCAGCTGATGACTCAGCAGATAGATAGACCTATAGACTCCCCCTAACACCCCCATCCTTTGCTCACAAGGTTAGGTCGCAGCGACCAAAGGAGCTAACTAGTTTGAGCGGGACTCGAACCCCAGTCTGGTGATCACCACTCAAGGACGTTACCATATAGATAACCACAACCCTAAATATATTAGATTAAAATTAACTTTATGTTAATTTCACGTAACAACATCTTTTGCTTAGATTCTGCTTTTCGAACTTAGGCCTGCAGCGTAGCTTGTAATAATAATAATAATAGTAATAATAATAATAATAATAATAATAATAATAATAGTATGCCCATGTGTACCCTCAAGCAAGAGAACTAACGCAACCACTCCAAGAGAGTGGAAGAAACATGTCTTATTATTTTCTTTAGTTTTGAATAATAGTGTGCCCATGTGTACCCTCAAGCAAGAGAACTAACATAACCACCCCAAGAGAGTGGAAGAAACGCGTCTTATTATTTTCTTTTGTTTTCCCTAGAGCATTTCGCAATGCAGTTTAAATCTTTCCTTTTTTTAAAGTATCTACACAATCTAAAAGAAAAAAAAAAGCAAACTAAAAAATATTTGCTCAACCCAGGGTGCTAACCCAGCTAATCTCCATCGGCACAGTAGCTTTCCTCAGCGAATATCTAATCAAGGTATTCACTCGAAAGGAAAACAATCCATAGATTAAGAAAATCCCCTTAAGAAGCCAATCTGAAAATCCTCCCAAGTCAAAAGTCTTGTGTATTTTCACGGCAGATTTCTTACCCTTCGCTTCGGAGGATGAGCAAAGCTTGTAAGCAAAGACAATTCGGTGGCGATTTTCCTAAAACCTGGTGAGAATACCCCTTCGGAGGGAAAAACTCCCGTCGGTTGAGCCCAGTATTATTATCATTGATATTATTACTAGATAAGCTATAATCCTAGTTGGAGAAGCAGGATGCTATAAGCCCAAGGGCTCCAACAGGGAAAATAGCCCAGTGAGAAAAGGAAATAAGGAAACAGAACAGTGAGACTGAGTGTACCCTCAAGCAGAACTTAAGTTTACCCCTTCGGAAGAAAAACTCCTGTTGGTTGATCCCAAGTATTATTATTAACACTATTACTAGCTAAGCTATAACCCCTAGATGGGAAAACATTATGCTATAAACCCAAGGGCTCCAACAGGGAAAATAGCCCGGTGAAGAAAGGAAATAAGGAAACATATAGAACATTGGGACTGAGTGTACCCTCAAGCTTAACTCAAGAATACCTCTTCGGAAGGAAAAACTCCCATTTGTTGAGCACAGTATTATTATTATTATCATTATTATTATTATTATTATCATTATCATTATTATCATGAACTAAATCATGACACTAGTTGGAAAAGTAGGATGCTATAAGCTCAAGGGCTCCAACAGGGAAAACAGCTCACTAAAGAAAAGAAAAAAAGAAACAGAACAGTGTGCCTAAGTGGCCCGAGTGTACCCCCCAGCAGAACTCTTTAAACCTGTTTGCTATCATAAAGCTGATTCCCTATGTATTTCCCATTTGTGTTACCCCCTTCTAAGTGCCTTATAGGTGATTAAAAGATTACCCAAATGAGTGACTTTCTAAGTTCTGATCGCATCGTGTGAAATTTAAAGGGACGGCGAAAGCCATGCGGGCCCTTTAAACGTTTCTTGGGCGAGTGGGTAACCTGTGTTGGTATAAGGATTCGTAGGATATGAGAGTAATAAATTCGTAGGATATGAGAGTAATGAATAAAACATAGTGATTTCTGTGTGAAAGTAATATAGATGATAGATTCTGTGACTGTTCTGTGACTCTTAATATGCTTACATTGGTAAAATATATTCTTCAGAGATCGATATTGAATATATTATACAAACATACGCACACACTCATTTACATCTCAGTATGAGATAGAAATTAATTTCTATCTAAGCACGATATTGTGTTGATTTTCATCCACACACACACACACACACACACATACATACATATATATATATATATATATATATATATATATATATATATATATATATGTATGTATGTATGTATGTATATGTATATGTGTATAAATATGTTTATTTTTGTATGCGCGTTTGTATATGTGTTTGTATGTGTAAGTGTATATATATATATATATATATATATATATATATATATATATATATATAT
>NC_090769.1:24031811-24044311 GCF_036898095.1 Palaemon carinicauda
ATAATTTATCAGCCCAATGAGTCTAGCTAGACTTACAGGCCTGGCCCGATTGAATTCTGGGCTAAAAATATTTATATCAATGCTAAAATATAAATATAATAAAATTATATCAAATATAAGGTATAAAGACTAAATCATTAGGTAAAAAAATCTATGATAAATGTAAATTTCAAATCTTATCTTTAAAACCTGTTCCTTAAAAAGTTAAAATCTTAAAAATCATAACCAACTCATGATAATTCTCTCTCTCTCTCTCTCTCTCTCTCTCTCTCTCTCTCTCTCTCTCTCTCTCTCCTAAAACCCCGGCTCGCTTCCACCTCTTAAGAGAATAACCCCATCACTCAAGTCTAGTATCTGCCCCATCGTTAGTCAAGATAGAGGGGCCCATTCACCACCACATTCTCTCTCTCTCTCTCTCTCTCTCTCTCTCTCTCTCTCTCACCAATGGTTCTCTATAATTTATTTGTTTCTTCTTCTTCTTCTTCTCTCTCTCTCTCTCTCTCTCTCACCAATGGTTCTCTATAATTTATTTGTTTCTTCTTCTCTCTCTCTCTCTCTCTCTCTCTCTCTCTCTCTCTCTCTCTCTTTCAATCCCTCACCAATGGTTCTCTATAATTTATTTGTTTCTCTCTCTCTCTCTCTCTCTCTCTCTCTCTCCTCTCTCTCTCTCTCTCTCTCCTATTTTCCTTGTTAGAACCCTTGGGTTTATAGCATCCTTTTTATCCAACTAGAGTTGCAGCTTTCTCTCTCTCTCTCTCTCTCTCTCTCTCTCTCTCTCTCTCTCTCTCTCTCTCTCATATTTTCCTTGTCGGAAACCTTGAGCTTATAGCATCCTTTTTATCCAACTAGGGTTGTAGCTTAGCTAATAATAATAATAATAATAATAATAATAATAATAATAATAATAATAATAATAATGTATATATACATGTGCGTATATATTATTTCTCGAATTAAAAATAAAATTCTTTTATCAAAGATCTGAAACCTGTATGCCATAATGTGCAATTCGCTTGCATTAGTACTAAATTTCATCGCTTCAAAACTAATATAGGCATTATAGAGCTCGTTTAAATATGTTTTTTTTTTTATGAAGAGATTGAAACTAATGAAAGTCAAGGTCCCCTTCAAGAAACACTTTCATGAGGGGCGTTCCTATTCTCGTCTATGGGTCTATGGCCACGCGCCAAATAACCCACTTTTCTTTGCTAGTTTCAAAAGTGACTTATGCATTCGAAAGTTAGCCGACCGTAGTGACCCGTAGCCAATCCCATGTTTGAAAAGGGCATAGTACTAGCAAACTCGTCTTTGAGTGTTATTATTATTATTATTATTATTATTATTGTTATTATTAGCAAAGCTATAAACCTAGTTGGAAAAGCGGGATGCTATAAGTCTCAGGATTCAAACAGGGAAAAATAGCCCAGTGAGGAAAGGAAATGAGAAATTAAATAAACTATTTTTTTCCTGTTGGAACCCTTGGCTTATAGCATCCTGCTTTTCCAACTAGGGTTGTAGCTTATTATTATTATTATTATTAATATTATTATTATTATTATTATTATTATTATTATTAGCAAAGCTATAAACCTAGTTGGAAAAGCAGGATGCTATAAGTCTAAGGGTTCCAAACAGGGAAAAATAGCCCAGTGAGGAAAGGAAATGAGAATTAAATAAACTATTTTTTTCCTGTTGGAACCCTTGGGCTTATAGCATCCTGCTTTTTCCAACTAGGGTTGTTGCTTAGCTAATAATAATAATAATAATAATAATAATAATAATAATAATAATAATAAATGGAATGAGTCTATCAAATACTAATGTAATGGTGTATAAAACTATAACTGTATATTACGGCCTTTGGAAAGAAAAATAAAATATTGTTCACTCTAGAGTGGTTGTATGGCTGCTAGATATAGCAAACCTGTAAATCTGGTTTTCTGCTAGAGAGAATGTTCATATAAGTAGGCCTACAACGGAAATAATGACAGGCAGTTACTTGCTAAGCTACAACCCAAGTTGGAAAATTAGGATGCTATAAGCCCAAGGGCTTTAACAGGGAAAATAGTCCAGTGAGGAAGGAAATAAGGAAAAATTACAGGAAGTTTAAGAACAATAACTTTAAATATTTCATATATAAACTATAAAAACTTGAAAATAACAAGAGGAACAATGGTTAATTCATAAAGCATTAACATCAAGGCATACAGTCAAAATAAAAAAAAATCAATACCAAAGAGTTCGTATCGAAAATCAAATCAAAATAAACCAGAATCCCAAGCGAACAAAACCTATCTTTCTTCCTAGTTAATGATTAGTCTCACATCTCAGCCTCACGGCGCAAGACTACTTTAATGAACATGTACTGCCCAAAGGTCTGCTAGGGAAATTACAGTCCTTTTCGCGGGTGTCATTCATATACCTTTTTTGGGGGAGTTGAAAAGGAGAGAGGAAGATAGGCGAAAAAACTGCAGATACCTGTAGAGCACAAGTTTTTAGTACCCAGGTATAGACCGTGAGCGACCACGAAAAGGTATGATTTGGTATCTAGAGTCAAGATTTCTCTAAATATTCATGTGGGGTGGTCATCAGTTTCTTATATCCTTGAATCTTTATTTTTTCTTCCTTTTTTTTTTCTTTGCTTGGAACCTCCCCCCCCCCTTTGTTCTGACTTCTTACCTTGTGTCATTTATTTTCATTCACTGTTACATGTTTCGACTAGTGAGTATGATATATATACAGTATGATTTTATGTATTATTCAAGTGTTTTTATAATATTTTATTTCTAATTGCTTATTATTTTTCTTGTAGTTTATTCATTTCCTTGTTTCCTTTCCTCGCTGGGCTATTTTCCTTGTTGGAGCCCTTGGACATATAGCATCCTGCTTTTTCAATTAGGGTTGTAGCTTAGCCAGCAATAATAATAACGGCATCTTACAATAATATTATTGGACAGTATTACACACAGACCAGCATTAGTAGAGAGAGAGAGAGAGAGAGAGAGAGAGAGAGAGAGAGAGAGAGCATCTTACAATATTATTATTGGACAGTATTACACACAACCCAGCATTGGAGAGAGAGAGAGAGAGAGAGAGAGAGAGAGAGAGAGAGAGAGAGAGAGAGAGAGAGAGAGAGCATCTTACAATAACATTATTAGACAGTATTACACACAGACCAGCATTGGTATGGAAAGAGAGAGAGAGAGAGAGAGAGAGAGAGAGAGAGAGAGAGAGAGAGAGAGAGAGAGAGAGAGAGCATCTTACAATAATATTATTGGACAGTATTACACACAACCCAGCATTGGTATGGAGAGAGAGAGAGAGAGAGAGAGAGAGAGAGAGAGAGAGAGAGAGAGAGAGAGAGAGAGAGAGAGAGAGAGAGTAGCATTTGGACAAGTGACTTATGGGCAAATGGCAACTACGTGCAAAAACATAATAATACAGGTACGTAACATATATATTAAGAACTTGTATTCTGTTATTCCTCCGACCTTCCTCCCATCCGGATAATAGCCATTACGATACCCGGATCCACACGAATTAACCCCCATATCCCTCCCCCCCCCCCTGACTCGTATTCCTGTCAAAAACCTTTCTATCTAACCCCTCCCCTCTCCGTTACTCCCAACACCCCCCCCCCCCCTTCTCTCTAACCCCAGTCCCTATATGACACTTAAAAAGGGTTGAGCCATCTACCATCTCTAGCTACTAGTACAACTGGTGTGACTATTACGCCGACCACCATGCTAAACCGTAGGCCTACTGTAGACCCATTAGAAATACTTTCTGTGTGTGTGTGTGTGTGTGTGTGTGTGTGCGCGCGCGCAGCTATCGTGCTAATTGTCCCCTCTTCTTCCTTTCTTCTTTCATTGAGAAGAGAATTATTATGTTCTCTAAACAGAAATAATTCAATAAGTTCTCTTAACAAAAAAAATTCTAAAACAGCCATTGAAATATGAAAATTCAATATAAAAAAAAGGCGTTTACACAAATTATTTACAAATTAAATCAATTTTACGTCCCCATTTCATTGAAATGATTTAGATTAATTCAAGATATTGAAGATTTTGGGGAATAAGCTAGAAAATAGAGTGATAAAATATCTCTGGTTTTAAGCTTTCTTATCTTATCTCAATGCTATCTTTTTCCGCTTTGCTAATACAGTATATTTGTACGTGGGCGGAGCTAATCGACTTTGCCGTATATAGATTATTTTATACCTTGCTTCCTGATTGATTTCATTATAATGAAAGCTACACTTCAGTCCCGTTATATATATATATATATATATATATATATATATATATATATATATATATATATATATATATATATATATATATATATATATATATATATATATATATATATATATATATATATATATATATGTTATATATATATATATATATACATATATATATATATATATATATATATATATATATATATATATATATATATATGTGTGTGTGTGTGTGTGTGTGTGTGTTTCATTTCAAACAATGCATATCATCAAACATTTTCTCAAACAAGCATCTAACCTCATTTTGATCACAAGCTGCATACTGTGGACGTAACTGAAAGCATAATTAAAGTGACATTTGACAATTAGTTATGTCAGAAAACCTGATTTTTCATCGATGATATTAATACCTATTTATATTTCATAAAACTCTGAAGGAGTTTACGGAAGGAGTTTCAACTGAAATAAAATTCTGAAGTTGGATGGTCTACAGACGGAGTCCTTCTTGCCACCGGTTTTTCTTTTCCTTCGGTCCTGAAAGCAGCTCTGTGCCTCCAAGCCAAACAACAATCACCTTCTAACCTCAGCCATTCAGACTTTTTGTTGGTCCTCAATGACTTTTTTTCCACGCTGTCAAAAGCTGGCTGTTCGCTTGACAGTAAAATATGACAAGTGAAGCCCGTGTCCCCGATAAAAAGCACGTAGGAAAATATTTTCTTGTGGATGTATTCATTTTCTACAGTTAGGTCGCTAAAGGAATTCTGTCATGGGATTTTTTTTAAGGTAAAGGAGCTTTTTGGATAGGCAAATTCCAAGTAAATTAAAGCAATGGATTCTTACAGGTTTATGGTATTTGTGGAAATTTTAAATACAGCGCTATAGTACTCGGTCTAGAGTCTGCACCGTAATACAAGCAGGAGTTTATGAGAGAGAGAGAGAGAGAGAGAGAGAGAGAGAGAGAGAGAGAGAGAGAGAGAGTTATTCACGTTCATAATTTTTAAATGAGTCGTAATTCCGATAGCCGGCTTCATTATTATTATTATTATTATTATTATTAATACTTGCTAGGCTACAACCCTAGTTGGAAAAACAAGATGCTATAAGCCCAAAGACTCCAACAGGGTAAATGGCCCACTGAGGAAAGGAAATAAGGTAACAAATAGAATAATATGCCTTAGTATGCCCTTAAGCAAGAGAACTCTACCCTCATTGGTCATTGAAATCAACTTATCAGTTAACATATGACTGATCGATTAATCCTTCAAGAGTAAGAATACTGTTGAGTACTTGCAAGCCCCCAAACTCTCCCCCGGCTATAAGTTCTCCCTCGGCTATAAGTTCTCCCCCGGCTATAAGTTCTCCCTCGGCTATAAATTCTCCCCCGGCTATAAGTTCTCCCTCGGCTATAAGTTCTCCCCCGGCTATAAGTTCTCCCTCGGCTATAAATTCTCCCCCGGCTATAAGTTCTCCCCCGGCTATAAGTTCTCCCTCGGCTATAAGTTCTCCCCCGGCTATAAGTTCTCCCCCGGCTATAAGTTCTCCCCCGGCTATAAGTTCTCCCTCGGCTATAAGTTCTCCCCCGGCTATAAGTTCTCCCTCGGCTATAAGTTCTCCCCCGGCTATAAGTTCTCCCTCGGCTATAAGTTCTCCCCCGGCTATAAGTTCTCCCTCGGCTATAAATTCTCCCCCGGCTATAAGTTCTCCCCCGGCTATAAGTTCTCCCTCGGCTATAAGTTCTCCCCCGGCTATAAGTTCTCCCCCGGCTATAAGTTCTCCCCCGGCTATAAGTTCTCCCTCGGCTATAAGTTCTCCCCCGGCTATAAGTTCTCCCTCGGCTATAAGTTCTCCCCCGGCTATAAGTTCTCCCTCGGCTATAACTTCTCCCCCGGCTATAAGTTCTCCCTCGGCTATAAGTTCTCCCTCGGCTATAAGTTTTCTCTCGGCTATAACTTCTCCCCCGGCTATAACTTCTCCCCCGGCTATAAGTTCTCCCCCGGCTATAAGTTCTCCCTCGGCTATAACTTCACCCCCGGCTGTAAGTTCTCCCTCGGCTATAAGTTCTCCCCCAGCTATAAGTTCTCCCTCGGCTATAAGTTCTCCCTCGGCTATAAGTTCTCCCCCGGCTATAAGTTCTCCCCCGGCTATAAGTTCTCCCCCGGCTATAAGTTCTCCCTCGGCTATAAGTTCTCCCTCGGCTATAAGTTCTCCCCCGGCTATAAGTTCTCCCTCGGCTATAAGTTCTCCCCCGGCTATAAGTTCTCCCTCGGCTATAAATTCTCCCCCGGCTATAAGTTCTCCCTCGGCTATAAGTTCTCCCCCGGCTATAAGTTCTCCCCCGGCTATAAGTTCTCCCTCGGCTATAAGTTCTCCCTCGGCTATAAGTTCTCCCCCGGCTATAAGTTCTCCCTCGGCTATAAGTTCTCCCCCGGCTATAAGTTCTCCCTCGGCTATAACTTCTCCCCCGGCTATAAGTTCTCCCTCGGCTATAAGTTCTCCCTCGGCTATAAGTTCTCTCTCGGCTATAACTTCTCCCCCGGCTATAAGTTCTCCCCCGGCTATAAGTTCTCCCTCGGCTATAACTTCACCCCCGGCTGTAAGTTCTCCCTCGGCTATAAGTTCTCCCCCAGCTATAAGTTCTCCCTCGGCTATAAGTTCTCCCTCGGCTATAAGTTCTCCCCCGGCTATAAGTTCTCCCCCGGCTATAAGTTCTCCCTCGGCTATAAGTTCTCCCTCGGCTATAAGTTCTCCCCCGGCTATAAGTTCTCCCTCGGCTATAAGTTCTCCCCCGGCTATAAGTTCTCCCTCGGCTATAACTTCTCCCCCGGCTATAAGTTCTCCCTCGGCTATAAGTTCTCCCTCGGCTATAAGTTCTCTCTCGGCTATAACTTCTCCCCCGGCTATAAGTTCTCCCCCGGCTATAAGTTCTCCCTCGGCTATAACTTCACCCCCGGCTGTAAGTTCTCCCTCGGCTGTAAGTTCTCCCCCAGCTATAAGTTCTCCCTCGGCTATAAGTTCTCCCTCGGCTATAAGTTCTCCCTCGGCTATAAGTTCTCCCTCGGCTATAAGTTCTCCCTCGGCTATAAGTTCTCCCCCGGCTATAACTTCACCCCCGGCTGTAAGTTCTCCCTCGGCTATAAGTTCTCCCCCAGCTATAAGTTCTCCCTCGGCTATAAGTTCTCCCTCGGCTATAAGTTCTCCCCCGGCTATAAGTTCTCCCTCGGCTATAACTTCACCCCCGGCTGTAAGTTCTCCCTCGGCTATAAGTTCTCCCCCAGCTATAAGTTCTCCCTCGGCTATAAGTTCTCCCCCGGCTATAAGTTCTCCCTCGGCTATAAGTTCTCCCTCGGCTATAAGTTCTCCCTCGGCTATAAGTTCTCCCTCGGCTATAAGTTCTCCCCCGGCTATAACTTCACCCCCGGCTGTAAGTTCTCCCTCGGCTATAAGTTCTCCCCCAGCTATAAGTTCTCCCTCGGCTATAAGTTCTCCCTCGGCTATAAGTTCTCCCCCGGCTATAAGTTCTCCCTCGGCTATAACTTCACCCCCGGCTGTAAGTTCTCCCTCGGCTATAAGTTCTCCCCCAGCTATAAGTTCTCCCTCGGCTATAAGTTCTCCCTCGGCTATAAGTTCTCCCCCGGCTATAAGTTCTCCCTCGGCTATAAGTTCTCCCCCAGCTATAAGTTCTCCCTCGGCTATAAGTTCTCCCTCGGCTATAAGTTCTCCCCCGGCTATAACTTCACCCCCGGCTGTAAGTTCTCCCTCGGCTATAAGTTCTCCCCCAGCTATAAGTTCTCCCTCGGCTATAAGTTCTCCCTCGGCTATAAGTTCTCCCCCGGCTATAAGTTCTCCCTCGGCTATAACTTCACCCCCGGCTGTAAGTTCTCCCTCGGCTATAAGTTCTCCCCCAGCTATAAGTTCTCCCCCAGCTATAAGTTCTCCCTCGGCTATAAGTTCTCCCTCGGCTATAAGTTCTCCCCCGGCTATAAGTTCTCCCTCGGCTATAAGTTCTCCCTCGGCTATAAGTTCTCCCTCGGCTATAAGTTCTCCCCCGGCTATAACTTCACCCCCGGCTGTAAGTTCTCCCTCGGCTATAAGTTCTCCCCCGGCTATAAGTTCTCCCTCGGCTATAAGTTCTCCCTCGGCTGTAAGTTCTCCCTCGGCTGTAAGTTCTCCCTCGGCTATAACTTCACCCCCGGCTGTAAGTTCTCCCTCGGCTATAAGTTCTCCCCCGGCTATAAGTTCTCCCTCGGCTATAAGTTCTCCCTCGGCTATAAGTTCTCCCCCGGCTATAAGTTCTCCCTCGGCTATAAGTTCTCCCTCGGCTATAAGTTCTCCCCCGGCTATAAGTTCTCCCTCGGCTATAAGTTCTCCCCCGGCTATAAGTTCTCCCCCGGCTATAAGTTCTCCCTCGGCTATAAGTTCTCCCCCGGCTATAAGTTCTCCCTCGGCTATAAGTTCTCCCTCGGCTATAAGTTCTCCCTCGGCTATAAGTTCTCCCTCGGCTATAAGTTCTCCCCCGGCTATAAGTTCTCCCTCGGCTATAAGTTCTCCCCCGGCTATAAGTTCTCCCTCGGCTATAAATTCTCCCCCGGCTATAAGTTCTCCCCCGGCTATAAGTTCTCCCTCGGCTATAAGTTCTCCCCCGGCTATAAGTTCTCCCCCGGCTATAAGTTCTCCCTCGGCTATAAGTTCTCCCTCGGCTATAAGTTCTCCCCCGGCTATAAGTTCTCCCTCGGCTATAAGTTCTCCCTCGGCTATAACTTCTCCCCCGGCTATAAGTTCTCCCTCGGCTATAAGTTCTCCCTCGGCTATAAGTTCTCTCTCGGCTATAACTTCTCCCCCGGCTATAAGTTCTCCCCCGGCTATAAGTTCTCCCTCGGCTATAACTTCACCCCCGGCTGTAAGTTCTCCCTCGGCTATAAGTTCTCCCCCAGCTATAAGTTCTCCCTCGGCTATAAGTTCTCCCTCGGCTATAAGTTCTCCCCCGGCTATAAGTTCTCCCTCGGCTATAAGTTCTCCCTCGGCTATAACTTCACCCCCGGCTGTAAGTTCTCCCTCGGCTATAAGTTCTCCCTCGGCTATAACTTCACCCCCGGCTGTAAGTTCTCCCTCGGCTATAAGTTCTCCCCCAGCTATAAGTTCTCCCTCGGCTATAAGTTCTCCCTCGGCTATAAGTTCTCCCCCGGCTATAAGTTCTCCCTCGGCTATAAGTTCTCCCTCGGCTATAACTTCACCCCCGGCTGTAAGTTCTCCCTCGGCTATAAGTTCTCCCCCAGCTATAAGTTCTCCCTCGGCTATAAGTTCTCCCTCGGCTATAAGTTCTCCCCCGGCTATAAGTTCTCCCTCGGCTATAAGTTCTCCCTCGGCTATAAGTTCTCCCCCGGCTATAAGTTCTCCCTCGGCTATAAGTTCTCCCTCGGCTATAACTTCACCCCCGGCTGTAAGTTCTCCCTCGGCTATAAGTTCTCCCCCAGCTATAAGTTCTCCCTCGGCTATAAGTTCTCCCTCGGCTATAAGTTCTCCCCCGGCTATAAGTTCTCCCCCGGCTATAAGTTCTCCCTCGGCTATAAGTTCTCCCTCGGCTATAAGTTCTCCCCCAGCTATAAGTTCTCCCTCGGCTATAACTTCACCCCCGGCTGTAAGTTCTCCCTCGGCTATAAGTTCTCCCCCAGCTATAAGTTCTCCCTCGGCTATAAGTTCTCCCTCGGCTATAAGTTCTCCCCCGGCTATAAGTTCTCCCTCGGCTATAAGTTCTCCCTCGGCTATAAGTTCTCCCCCGGCTATAAGTTCTCCCTCGGCTATAAGTTCTCCCTCGGCTATAAGTTCTCCCTCGGCTATAAGTTCTCCCCCGGCTATAAGTTCTCCCTCGGCTATAAGTTCTCCCTCGGCTATAAGTTCTCCCCCGGCTATAAGTTCTCCCTCGGCTATAAGTTCTCCCTCGGCTATAAGTTCTCCCCCGGCTATAAGTTCTCCCTCGGCTATAAGTTCTCCCTCGGCTATAAGTTCTCCCCCGGCTATAAGTTCTCCCTCGGCTATAAGTTCTCCCCCGGCTATAAGTTCTCCCCCGGCTATAAGTTCTCCCTCGGCTATAAGTTCTCCCCCGGCTATAAGTTCTCCCCCGGCTATAAGTTCTCCCTCGGCTATAAGTTCTCCCCCGGCTATAAGTTCTCCCCCGGCTATAAGTTCTCCCTCGGCTATAAGTTCTCCCCCGGCTATAAGTTCTCCCTCGGCTATAACTTCTCCCCCGGCTATAAGTTCTCCCTCGGCTATAAGTTCTCCCTCGGCTATAAGTTCTCTCTCGGCTATAACTTCTCCCCCGGCTATAAGTTCTCCCCCGGCTATAAGTTCTCCCTCGGCTATAACTTCACCCCCGGCTGTAAGTTCTCCCTCGGCTATAAGTTCTCCCCCAGCTATAAGTTCTCCCTCGGCTATAAGTTCTCCCTCGGCTATAAGTTCTCCCCCAGCTATAAGTTCTCCCTCGGCTATAAGTTCTCCCCCGGCTATAAGTTCTCCCTCGGCTATAAGTTCTCCCTCGGCTATAACTTCACCCCCGGCTGTAAGTTCTCCCTCGGCTATAAGTTCTCCCTCGGTTATAACTTCTCCCCCGGCTATAAGTTCTCCCTCCCATTTCACGGCTCCGAATGGGGACAAGGCTGCTCTCAGCCCTCTTGTCTCATCAAAATGTTTATCTACCGGCTTTCATTCCAGCCAATACAATATGCTAATATAAAAATGCAAATTCTTTCTTTCTCTCGCATAGGGAGAAAGGTAGAGAGGAGACTAGCACCCCTATTATGAGGCATCGAGCCGCGAAGACGAAAAATGAAGTGGGTTGGTCTAGCCCTGGTCTAGCCACCCAGTGACACAGCTTAGCTTGACAGCTTCATCATAGTAGTGGCTCTTTTGGCTAAACATTCTTGCCCTCTTTGGCATAGCTTTATTGTAGAGCTCTCGAGCTTTGCAGTTTGTCACTTGCAGGGGATTAAATTCTGTTCCCATAAGTTTGAAGGCTTCGGTATGGATGATAGGCCATTTCTTATTGAAATTGATTTTTATATATGGTGCAAATAAGGGCTCTCGAAGAAGGGCCAATATACGCTATTTAATGAAATAATTTACTGCAGAAATTATTTATTTGATTCTATAGCAACTTTCACCTAATATTCATTTGGACCTATGATTCTTGGTTAAACCAATGATAACAAATCATTGTTTTTAAGTTAAATTCTTTTAATATTCATATCTGAATTTCTTGGGGGCTAGTAACAAAGTATTGTCAATAATACAAATTATTATTATTATTTTTATTATTATTATTATTATTATTATTATTATTATTATTATTATTATTATTATCACCCACCCTGGCCGGAAAAAAATGCCACTAGCCCAAAGGTTCCAACAGGAAAAGCAGCCCAGTGAGGAAAGGAAATAACAAATAAACAATATATAAGTAATGAATAAAAAGATAAAATATTTTAAGATCGTAACATCGTTAAAATATCTCATCCATGTTCAGCAAACTATTGAACGAGACTGATTTCAACATGTCCAACAGAAAATTATTTACAAAAAGTTTGAACTTCAATAATTCTACTTCTGGATTAACAGATCACATTTTAAATAATCGAGGAAGAGTATAAATTTTTTCTTTTCTTTTTTATCTTTTTATTAAAAAGTTAAATTACATATTCTTTACGATCACAATATTTACAGTATAATCACATTTAATTGCATTTTCTATAAACAAATCCATCTAATTTAACAATTTACAACATCATACATCTTGATTTTAATTTCTAGTCACTCAAAAACAATATATACTTTTTGGTGAAGAGTATAATTGGTATATATATATTATATAATTGCCTATCTAAGGTTTTATTTCTTGCCCAGTCCCACCAGAAGCACACTGAATGATCGACATATCTGGCCTCCTCCGTACTCCTTAGGCCTATGTTATCAGTAGCGGTTAAGAAGGCGCCTCATAGACCTATGTAATGTAACGCTAAACTGAACCCTGGCTTCACGGGCTAATTTTTCAACCCGCCACCATTATACGTCCTTTCGCGGCTTGTCAGGAGTTAATTCATTTGCTTAATGGCATGTCGAAAGGGTTCTTTCTAACTTCCAAGAATTTAAAAGATTTTGGGCCTAATCAAGAAGCTCTTCGCAATTACACTGCACAAGAGACAGGACTTATAGCCATAATCTGTTGACCTTGAAGTGTGGTAACCTTGAGTCCTTGAGTGGGTAC